>NW_025533657.1:300000-558739 GCF_020615455.1 Coregonus clupeaformis
CTCTTTGCAGATCTTCTCCAAGTCATTAAGGTTTCGAGGCTGACGCTTGGCAACTCGAACCTTCAGCTCCCTCCACAGATTTTCTATGGGATTAAGGTCTGGAGACTGGCCAGGCCACTCAGGACCTTAATGTGTCTTCTTGCCACTCCTTGTTGCCTTGGCCGTGTGTTTTGGATCATTGTCATGCTGGAATACACATCCACAACCCATTTTCAACACCCTAGCTGAGGGAAGGAGGTTCTCACTCAAGATTTGACGGTACAGGCCCGTCCATCGTCCCTTTGATGCAGTGAAGTTGTCCTGTCCCTTAGCAGAAAAACACCCCAAAAGCAGCAATGTTTCCACCTCAAAGTTTGACGGTGGGGATGGTGTTCTTGAGGTCATAGGCAGCATTCCTCCTCCTCCAAACACAGCGAAGTTGAGTTGATGGCAAAGAGCTCGATTTTGGTCTCATCTGACGACAACACTTTTCACCCAGTTCTCCTCTGAATCATTCAGATGTTCATTGGCAAACTTCAGACGGGCCTGATATGTGCTTTTTGAGCAGGGGGACCTTGCGGGCGCTGCAGGATTTCAGTCCTTCACAGCGTAGTGTGTTACCAATTGTTTTCTTGGTGACTATGGTCCCAGATGCCTTGAGATCATTGGACAAGATCCTCCCGTGTAGTTCTGGGCTGATTCCTCACCGTTCTCATGATCAATGCAACTCCACGAGGTGAGATCTTGCATGGAGCCCCAGGCCGAGGGAGATTGACAGTGCTTTTGTGTTTCTTCCATTTGCGAATAATCGCACCAACTGTTGTCACCTTCTCACCAAGCTGCTTGGCGATGGTCTTGTAGCCCATTCCAGCCTTGTGTAGGTCTACAATCTTGTCCCTGACATCCTTGGAGAGCTCTTTGGTCTTGGCCATGGTGGAGAGTTTGGAATCTGATTAATTGATTGCGTTTGTGGACAGGTGTCTTATATAGGTAACAAACTGAGATTAGGAGCACTCCCTTTAAGAGTGTGCTCCTAATCTCAGCTCGTTACCTGTATAAAAGACACCTGGGAGCCAGAAATCTTTCTGATTGAGAGGGGGTCAAATACTTATTCCTCATAAAAATGCAAATCAATTTATAACATTTTTGACATGCTCTGGATTTTTTAGTTGTTATTCTGTCTCTCACTGTTCAAATAAACCTACCATTAAAATTATAGACTGATCATGTCTTTGTCAGTGGACAAACGACAAAATCAGCAGGGGATCAAATACTTTTTCCCTCACTGTATATAGAGACGGATGGATGCACCTAGAGATTTTTTTCTAGGGACAATAGACTCTATGTTAACCATTTGGTTAATGGTTAATGATTGCAAAGGACAAAACAGACCGTGCTGACAAACAGTTGAAAACAGTGGATGGCCGCGTATGTCATTGTTATTATGTGTAGGATGCCCATTAAGCACTGCGTCTGGAAACAACCATATTTTTTATTTATTTATTTCACCTTTATTTAACCAGTTAAGCCAGTTGAGAACATGTTTCATTTACAACTGCGACCTGGCCAAGATAAAGCAAAGCAGTGCGATTAAAAACAACACAGAGTTACATATGGGGTAAAACAAAACATAAAGTCAAAAATACAACAGAAAATATATATACAGTGTGTGCAAATGTAGCAAGTTATGGAGGTAAGGCAATAAATAGGCCATAGTGCAAAATAATTACAATTAGTATTAACACTGGAATGATAGATGTGCAAGAGATTATGTGCAAATAGAGATACTGGGGGTGTAAATGAGCAAAATAAATAACAATATGGGGATGAGGTAGTTGGGTGGGAAGCTAATTTCAGATGGGCTGTGTACAGGTGCAGTGATCGGTAAGGTGCTCTGACAACTGATGCTTAAAGTTAGTGAGGGAGATAAGAGTCTCCAGCCATTCCAGTCATTGGCAGCAGAGAACTGGAAGGAATGGCGGCCAAAGGAGGTGTTGGCTTTGGGGATGACCAGTGAGATATACCTGCTGGAGGCATACTACGGGTGGGTGTTGCTATGGTGACCAATGAGCTAAGATAAGGCGGGGATTTGCCTAGCAGTGATTTTATAGATGGCCTGGAGCCAGTGGGTTTGGCGACGAATATGTAGTGAGGACCAGCCAACAAGAGCGTACAGGTCAGCAGTGGTGGGTAATAATGGGGCTTTGGTGACAAAACTGATGGCACTGTGATAGACTACATCCAATTTGCTGAGTAGAGTGTTGGAGGCTATTTTGTAAATGACATCAGCCAAGTCAAGGATCGGTAGGATAGTCAGTTTTACGAGGGCATGTTTGGCAGCATGAGTGAAGGAGGCTTGTTATGCGAAATAGGGAAGCCGATTCTAGATTTATCTTTGGATTGGAAATGCTTAATGTGAGTCTGGAAGGAGAGTTTACAGTCTAACCAGACACCTAGGTATTTGTAGTTGTCCACATATTCTAGGTCAGACCCGTCGAGTAGTGATTCTAGTCGGGTGGGCGGGTGCCAGCAGCGTTCGATTGAAGAGCATGCATTTAGTTTTACTAGTGTTTAAGTGCAGTTGGAGGCTACTGAAGGAGTGTTGTATGGCATTGAAGCTTGTTTGGAGGTTTGTTAACACAGTGTCCAATGAAGGGCCAGATGTATACAAAATGGTATCGTCATGCGTAGAGGTGGATCTGAGAGTCACCAGCAGCAAGAGGACATCATTGATATACACAGAGAAAAGAGTCGGCCCGAGAATGAACCCTGTGGCACCCCAGAGACTGCCATAGGTCCAGACAACAGGCCCTCCGATTTGAACACTGAACTCTATCTGAGAAGTAGTTGGTGAACCAGGCGAGGCAGTTGTTTGAGAAACCAAGGCTATTTAGTCTGCCAATAAGAATGCGGTGGTTGACAGAGTCGAAAGTTGGCCAGGTCGATGAAGACGGCTGCACAGTACTGTCTATTATCGATTGCGGTTATAATATCGTTTAGGACCTTGAGCGGGCTGAGGTGAACCCATGACTAGCTCGGAAACCGGATTGCATAGCGGAGAAGGTACGGTGGGATTGAAATGGGGGTGATCTGTTTATGATATGATCCACAGTCAACTTGTTTTTGTCATTTGGGCTCTGAAATAGGAACGGCGTTGACATTTATTGCAGTACAGTGGGCCTATGAGATTTGTTGGTATGCAGCTACTGTAGCTAATACATTCAAATGAGCTTGGCGGTGCCTAAAGAGTAGCACAATTTAGTAAATTAATTGCCCTGATACATTTAGTAAGCTAAACATGTCTTGAGAGTGCAGGCTGCTGTAAAATCTGCATTGTGAGGCCTTTTAGGGCATGATGCAGGGTTTTTGAATGATTCGTAAAACGGCCCGACACAGAGTTTCATCTCTCAGCGAATTTGGGGCTTTACAAAGCGTCCAATAAATGGTGGGACATATTCGACCCCCCTGCTCTAAGCCAAACGCGGCTCAATGTCATTTTAGCTGAGTCACAGCTTCTCACCCCTCAGCCACGCTTTATTGGCTTTCCTCTCAGAAAGCCCATGCACCACAACCTCTTCTCAGCAGTGCTGAATTGAGATGTCAGTTCGGCAGGGCACTTGGCCAACATGAAGAATCGCTTCATTAACATTAGGCCTCTGGGTTGGGTATGTTTCATAAAAGAGGTTAAAGCTGCACGTTTTTTTTGGGATGCTTTATTAGACAGGTATAGATGGATGGAAGACAGTGAGAAGGGAGACACAGGAGGAAGGGGATTGAACCCCGATCTCCAGTGCAGAGCCTTATGTGGCACGTGCCGGGTGTATTATCCACTGACCGCAGCTCTGCACATTGCTGCAATGTTGGATAAGTTGGTATGAGCCGTCATTATTTTGTGGGTGTTTTTTTAATTTACTCCATCTCATCATGAATAGCTTTCGATCTAGGATGTGCATGTATAGATATGATGCATTTTGTTATGCTGTTGTCCATTCGCTATTTAAACAAAGTGCAAGTCACAGACAAGCTAATTGTTGATTGTGATTACTAGTGAAACCAGACTCTTGGTGGGGGGCCGACATTACTCCTTATCAGACCTGAGTTGAAAAACATTTAGTGTTTGCTTGAGTCTGCCTGGAGTGCCAAATGGACAGGGTTTGCAGTTTTAGGACTTTTCTATTGGTTTATTAAGCCAGGCAAGCTCAACAAACACAGATAAAGTATTTGAATCGATTTTTGAAGTATTTGAAACCCAGGTCTGATTGAGGTTGCTGCTGAATGCTCTGCTTGCTATGGCTTTGTATTGACCCCTCTCTCCTCTCTCTCTCTGTAGAGCTGATGACCTGTGAGGAACTACACGCCATCCTCCACCTGGTCCTGCAGGTGGGCTGGAAACATCATGAACGCTGTAAGTTAACGATGCCATTATCTCTCAGTTTCCCCCTCCCTTTCTATTTAGCTATCCTCTCTCTCTTCCTCTCTCTCTCTCTCTTTTCCTCACTCACTCACTCACCCACCCTCTCACTCACTCACTCACCCGGCCCTCTCTCTCTCTCTCCATCAATCTGTGACATCTGTCTCGTTATTTCCCCACACCTCTCTCTCCCTCTCTCCTTATCTGTCTGAAATGACGATGGCTAGGGTGGGATAATGGCTTTTATGGCACCACTATGACACTGCTCGGTATCCTCCTCCCCCGTCCCACAGGGTGGCTACGCGGGCAACGCCGTGGGCTTCAAGCTGTCATCGCTCCTCTCACTGGCCGGACACCAAGGCCAACAAACCGGGCATGAACCCGCTGCATTTTGTGGCTTTGGTGAGTCTGACAGAGAGAGATGGGAGGAGACACTGAAGGAGACACACACTGGAGGAGACACACAGACATGCACACACACACCACAGGAGGTTGGTGGCACCTAATTGGGTAGGACGGCTCATAGTAATGGCTGGAACGGAATAAATGAAACGGTATGAACTCATCAAACACATGATAAACATGGTTTCATGTGTTTAATACCATTACATTCACTCCATTCCAGCCATATAAAGCCGTCCTCCTCAGCAGCCTCCTGTGAACACACACACTGGAGGAGACAGATACGCTAGAGGAGACACACACAATGGAGGAGACAAACAGACATGCACACACACACACAAACACACAGGAGAAAACATATACACACTGTAGGAGACACAGAGAGACAGATTAGTGGAGAATCACTTTGTAAAGAAAGCAGTGTGCAGGAATATCCTCAGTTTCTTCTGGTCATGCTCACTTTAAAATGAAATGTCACCGTTTGGGAGTATGAGTCAGTGTGCTGACCTGTGGATCCTTTTGGCATTCGACCAGAGTACAGACACTCACTGGTTGAATCAACATTGTTTCAATGTAATTTGTCAACGTATTGTGACATGGAATCTAGGTGGAAAATACATTGGATTTGCAAAAAGTAATCAACTGTTGTTTTGAGGGTAAACTTTCAACCACAGGATTATGTCATCATGGTAAACAATTTTCAACATATAACCTTGTATAAAATTCAACCTTGATGAATTTGTACGCTTTGAAACAACATCAGATCTTCAACGTTATATCCACTATCAGAAAGAAACTATAAGCTGGGTAGCACCTCCTACTGGAGAATTGATCTATCTACAGCTATCCATTTGGTCTCCAGGATCCAGGATTTTAACTAAGCCCAGCCCTGCTTAGCTTTTAATATTTGTCCCTGACTACTACCAATGTATTATCGTGGAGAACAATTATTGAGAGATCTCTTAATAACTAAATAGATTCACTGTTGTTGTCAAAGTAATTTCAAGGGGTAGGTTTTACAGTACAAATTTAACCATACTTTATAAGTCATATATCATCAATTATACTATTTATATTAGGCCATATTATTATTATTATTATTATTATAGCATTTACAAAGTTATCAACAGCTATTGTTTCAAGTCAACCCAGCGTTCAACTAAAAATAGACAATGCATATGGGCGTAGGATTTCAAGCTTTGTCTTTTTTAAATGTAATCTTAAAGTTCATAATTAATGTTGGACTTACGTCTCCATCTCAACCAAAAATCTATGTAAAGAATAGGACTAAATCAAATCAAACTTTATTTAGGGTTTAAAGTTTGATTTGATTTAGTCCTATTCTTTAACTTGAGTTGGAGACATGAATCCAACATATAAATGATTAATTTGTAGACAAACTGGGATATTGAATTGTGTTTGGTTGTCAACGCAACCAAATATCACCGGATGTATTTTCTGCTTTGATAGTTCCATCTGTGATTGACTTAGTCTGGCTTTAAATCCACATTGTCTACAAATTAATACTTGATATGTTGGATTCACGTCTCCATTTCAACCAAACGTTGAACTTAAAGAATAGCACTAAATCAAATCAAATCAAACAATAAATGCACTTTAAATAAAGTTTGATTTTGTTTTTTGATCTTTAACTTAGATTTTTGATTGAGTTGGAGACGGTTATTTCAACATATGAATTATTAATTTGTAGACAAACTGGAATTAAAGTCAGACTAAGTCAGTGGTACAAAATATACATTTCCTTCAAATGTTGATATTTGGTTGCGTGGATAACTAAACACAATTCAATATCACTTTTACAATGCACTTTAGCCTATTAACTTGTCCAGAAGTTAACAAATGGTATGGTGGATTCACTTCTCCAACTAAACAAAAATATAAGTTAAAGAATAGAATTAAGCCAGTGGCTAAGATGAAACTATCCAAGCATCTCCTTTAAATGTTGATATTTGTATTACAAATATAACTTTTATAATACAGTCAATAGCCTAAAGTTAGGCTATCTTACAAACTAATGTAACAGTATTTATTCAACCATAAAATGAGTAACACATCCAGGAACACTTTTTGAGGTTACTATAACTATAAAGGTCTTCTTATGTAATCATAGAAAGCGTGCATGTTCAAGATAGCTTGCAAAGGTCGAGGTCTGTGGGAATCTTCATAATTGCTATAATAATCGTGCTGAATTTTGAACAGCATTGATTACTTGCACTATGTACTTTTAATGTAATCTTAACTACAATCCTGTCATTAAGGGTCACAGTGAAGCACAGAGAAACTAGAGGCCATGAGTAACTTCAAAAAGAATGGCTGAGCTATTGACAAACTCAAATTTTACGTGTACATTTAAATCCTTTGTAAATCCACGACACAATTGCCTATCAACTTGAAACTGTTTAGGTTCATCAGAGACATTACCATGATGAACCATGTTAAGTTTGGTATTGATATCCTAAAAAACATAAGGAAACTATTAACAATTCACTTTTTTGACTATGTTACGCTTAATGCTTAAAATAATCATAAAGAATCTTCTCAGGACTAAAAGTCAGATTCACTCCAAATGTGGTTTTTGGACTGCATTCAAAGATGGCCACACCAAATGTGGAATGTAGGCCTATGGTACATGCCTTTAACTTAGTTGAAAAGCTAAGGGATTGGCCAAAAGATGGCTAAGTTATTGATAAATCAAAAATCAGATTTTCTTGTCCATTTAAACCAATGTAAATCGACTCCATAGTGGACTATTTTACATTTTAGATTTAGCAGACGCTCTTATCCAGAGCGACTACAGTTAGTGAGTGCATACATTTTTTTTTTTCATACTAGCAACTTGAAACTTGGCATCGCTATCATGGCCATCCCTAAAATGAACCACGCTGAATTTGGATTGATATTTCACAAAACAAGGAAACTATTAACAACTCATTCTTTTGCATGTGTAACGCTAATGCTCAAAATCATCTGCATTCATGTTATCCTTATGAACCATACGTCAGATTTTGTATTTAGACTCATTACATCAGTCTTTAATGGTTTTGAGAAAATATTGTTGCTGATTCAAATATGGCCTCACTGTACCTATAAATGCATTTAGAGCTAATGCTACAAATACTTTTGAAAAATTGTATTTTCAAAAGTATTTTTAGCATTATCTTATGTGCTTAGGTATAGTGTGGCCATATTTGAATGCAGCAATGATTTTTTAAGTAAGATTGACTCGAGATTTGGTATATAGACTCAATGAATTAGCCTCAAATGAATTTGAGAATGATTAGTTGCTGCATTCAAAGTCGGCCAAGCTACATCACTAGATTTCCCCATATCACACCAGGGCTATAAGAACTGAACTGATGGACATGGGACTATGAAATGTGGTATGTAAACCTTTATGTGAATATCCTTACTAGTTATATGAATATAAAGTCACTGCAACCTTAGATTGCTGCACCAGACCAGTTGGTGGCATTATAGATGTCATTGGCACCATAGGGATACTTTGTCTCATGCAAATGACTGTTAGATTTAAATTATGCAGGCTAATTATTGTGATTTTATATCTGTATAATCACATATAGTTGCCCTGTTATGTAGTCTGAACTTAGTGAAAAGTGGCTATTTTATTTGGGTCCTGTCTCTTGCGCAGTCAGCGTATTACAGCTGTGAGTCTATTGGAAGTATTTGTTTTATGTTAATGTGGCGTGTACCAACTGGGATTAAAAAAGTACCAGAATTCAAAGATGACCACAATATACCAATAAACACAAACAGAACATAAACCATTAGTCAAATTGACCCCAGAATTGGAATATAAACTCAAAACATTAAGTAATGACTTTAAGAATGATTACCTGCTATATTCAAAGATAACCAACCTACAGCACTAGACTAAATTTCACTTGAGTCAACCAAATATTACCAACATTTCCACGTTTAAATGACGTGGAATTTGTTAGAATTTGAGATGAGTGAATAAGTCTTTTTTAACACAGAATAAGGAGAGGCTTTCCACAGATGCCCTTTCGACGGCAGAGAAGTTGTCACTCGTAAATATTCCATGACGTCGATGTTTGAGTAAACAGAGGCTAAAATGAGAGAAATGTTGAATATTGCAGGAAGGATGGCAGATGTTTTTCTTTTTTTAAGGAGTTGAATTCCATCATCCTAATTTATTTTCGAGCATTATTAAACAGATTGGAAATACAAGGGGGATATGGGTGTACATAACACGTAATAAAGCATTATACTAGGTAAATTATAATTCCTTTCCTATCTACTCAGGAAGCACAGAAGAAGGATCGAGAAGCTGCTGAAGTTCCCTGAGAAACTTCAGGACATCCAGAGCGCTTCCAGGTAAATAGTCCTTCATTATGCGGTCTTCAAGATGTCGGAAACTTTGCAAACTGGAAAAAGAATTTGAACAGCCCTCCAACTCATAATTTCCGTAAAGTAGTAACTCTGTTGTCAACTATGTGCCGCAACTTCTTTGACATGCTGAACTCTGACGTCACCTATTGAGGAAGTGTTCAGCAGTTAAATGCAACAACAATCTATTTATACTGTTTTTTGAACACTGTAATTTGTTTGTGAGTATAATAACTGTAGTTTATGGTTGATGTACCTAGTTAGCCGTTAGCCAATTGGCATTTATAACGACTTCAAAGCACGTGAATACATACAACTGTAAGGTTCTGTATTTATTTTCTTAGTCAACCTTGTGTTCTTCCACGTAGCCCTGTTTCTTTGTGTTCTTGAACGTAGCCCTGTCTTTCATTTTTGTTCATTGATTTCACCTGTGTTAGTTACTCACCTGGTCTCATCAGCTCCTAATTTAGTTCAGTTCATTCTGTTTGTGCCTTGTTTGGTTTTGACTCTACTAAGCCTTTTCCTAGCTCGTTTGTGATAACCAGTTATAGCCTTCAGTCCTAGTTTTTGATTCTCCTGCCTGTTTGCCTACCTGTGTATGACCATTGCCTGCCTGTGACACATTCCTGCCTTCTGCGAAGGCGAAATAAACACTTGCTGTGCCCTGCGCGAGAATCTACACCTTTTTCTCCCTGAGTATTCATTACAACAACTTAGTGCTCAGAGTTTGCACGTTTTATTTCCGAACACTGACATGTCAAGAACGCAGCATTTGCACTGCTTTCCTTTGACAGGACTCTTACAACTAGTTCACCTAGAAGACCCCCAGTCAATTTCACACCCGTTATCTACGGATGCCCTATACTGTAAAGGACTTTTATTGGGCTCTTTTCACAATCAAGATCACTAACTCAGTTCCTGGAATGCTATGTGTAGGCTATAGGTTCTTGCTTCAGCCACTGCTCTTAGAGAGCATTAGCGCGATTATTTCCTCCATTAGCTCTATCTGTATATGTTCCCTTTATATGATTACTATTGGATGATGATTTGGTCTTAAAGCTGCAGTCTGGTAACATTTCTGCAGCCCCACCTCCATCCTTAGCTGTTTACCTAAACAAGTGGTGCGGTGTCCTGTTTGTTGTTCTCTGAACTGCATACTGCTGCTTTAATAAGACTGCAGCTTTAAGTCTGGTTACATTTCTTCAGCCCCATACCTCAGCTGTTTACCAAGTGGCGAGGTGAACAATTGTTGTTTTATGAATCGCAGACTGCAATTTTAATGCCATAGAAAATAGATATGGTACAATAAGCATACTCATAGTTTAAATGCTATCAAATGAAGAGGTTGATAATTGGCTAGAATAACAGCAGCACTGGAATTAAATCACAGATCCCTACTAACGCCTTGAATTGAATTTCAAATGAATTGAAGCTCCCTATGGCTCTGACAGTATACTGCACTGTTTAGGATGCATTATCTTCCCTGTGGCTGTCAAGCTCTTTCACAAGGTCATCTCTACATGCACATTTCAGCTCTCCCTCTCCTGGTGTGCCAACAGATAATGCTCCGCTGTGGATATGCTAACACATCGTTCTTCCTTTCAGCCTCTCTAATGTCCGGTCTCTGAGCTCAGCTGGTAGAGCACGGGCGCTTGTAACGCCAAGGTAGTGGGTTCGATCCCTCGGGACCACCCGTACACAAAAAAAATGTATGCACGTATGACTGTAAGTCGCTTTGGATAAAAGCGTCTGCTAAATGGCTTATTATATTATATTCACCTTTATCGAATGCACGTAGATAGGTCTTTGAATTAAATGGTCAAATATAGATGGGTGCCATACAGTGTAACATGGTCCATTTCTGCCATAATTTCTGAAGCACCATTGACCGATACAAGGCATTTCAGGGTCAGCAGTACTTCAAGTCTGACGAAGGAAAGTCACATTTTATGATGCTAACATAGCCATCTGCTACAGCAGTCCACAAGGTTTTAGAATCTTAAACTATTCACATTTATTATAATACAGTGGGGAAAAAAAGTATTTAGTCAGCCACCAATTGTGCAAGTTCTGCCACTTAAAAAATATGAGAGAGGCCTGTAATTTTCATCATAGGTACACGTCAACTATGACAGACAAAATGAGGGAAAAAAAATCCAGAAAATCACATTGTAGGATTTTTAATGAATTTATTTGAAAATTATGGTGGAAAATAAGTATTTGGTCAATAACAAAAGTTTCTCAATACTTTGTTATATACCCTTTGTTGGCAAAGACACAGGTCAAACGTTTTCTGTAAGTCTTCACAAGGTTTTACATACTGTTGCTGGTATTTTTGGCCCATTCCTCCATGCAGATCTCCTCTAGAGCAGTGATGTTTTGGGGCTGTCGCTGGGCAACACGGACGTTCAACTCCTCCAAAGACTTTCTATGGGGTGGAGATCTGGAGACTGGCTAGGCCACCCAGGACCTTGAAATGCTTCTTACGGCACCCTTCGTTGTGGACGGGTGTGTTTGGGATCATTGTCATGCTGAAAGACCAGCCACGTTTCATCTTCAATGCCCTTGCTGATGGAAGGAGGTTTTCACTCAAAATCTCACAATACATGGCCCCATTCATTCTTTCCTTTACACGGATCAGTCGTCCTGGTCCCTTTGCAGAAAAAACATCGCTAAAGCATGATGTTTCCACCCCATGCTTCACAGTAGGTATGGTGTTCTTTGGATGCAACTCAGCATTCTTTGTCCTCCAAACACGAGAGTTCAGTTTTTACCAAAAAGTAATATTTTGGTTTCATCTGACCATATGACATTCTCCCAATCCTCTTCTGGATCATCCAAATGCACTCTAGCAAACTTCAGATGGGCCTGGACATGTACTGGCTTAAGCAGGGGGACACGTCTTGCACTGCAGGATTTGAGTCCTGGCGGCGTAGGTGTTACTGATGGTAGGCTTTGTTACTTTGGTCCCAGCTCTCTGCAGGTCATTCACTAGGGTCCCCCCGTGTGGTTCTGGGATTTTTGCTCACCGTTCTTGTGATCATTTTGACCCCACGGGGTGAGATCTTGCGTGGAGCCTCAGATCGAGGGAGATTATCAGTGGTCTTGTATGTCTTCCATTTCCTAATAATTGCTCCCACAGTTGATTTCTTCAAACCAAGCTGCTTACCTATTGCAGATTCAGTCTTCCCAGCCTGGTGCAGGTCTACAATTTTGTTTCTGAGCGTCCTTTGACAGCTCTTTGTTCTTGGCCATAGTGGAGTTTGGAGTGTGACTGTTTGAGGTTGTGGACAGGTGTCTTTTATACTGATAACAAGTTCAAACAGGTGCCATTAATACAGGTAACGAGTGGAGGACAGAGGAGCCTCTTAAAGAAGAAGTTACAGGTCTGTGAGAGCCAGAAACTCTTGCTTGTTTGTAGGTGACCAAATACTTATTTTCCACCATAATTTGCAAATAAATTCATTAAAAATCCTACAATGTGATTTTCTGGATTTTTTTCTTCTCAATTTGTCTGTCATAGTTGACGTGTACCTATGATGAAAATTATAGGCCCTCTCATCTTTTTTAAGTGGGAGAACTTGCACAATTGGTGGCTGACTAAATACTTTTTTTTCCCCACTGTATATGCCATTTAAAAGACACTTTTATCCAAATTGACATACAGTTGTGTGTGCATACATTTTATGGGTAGTCTAGCTGGAATCGAACACACAACCCTGACGTTGCAGCGCCGTGCTGTACCAACTGCGCCACACAATGTATTTTAACAGCCTTTGAATGATTTGCATATCCCCGAGAATATCAGTGGAAAACATAGAGTTGGGAGTTCTCGTCTCTCACGCCAGGACCAGATCCCTGGAAGAGAAGGTCCAGAGTGACCGGAGCTCCTGGAGCAGCTGGATCCTTTCCTACAGGTGGGAGACATTCAGTCAGAATTTAATTTGGGAATTCTGCTCTGTGAATGCTGATTATGGGCATGAGGGCAGCTCACAGTGAAGGCATCCTTAGCCAGTAGTGATACCAAAGCGGATCCTAGGGTGACTGTAACATGACTTCAATGTCATGTGAGGTGGGTCTGTACATATAGTAGACAAACACATTTATATCAGATAACTTACTACTATGGTCTCAATTGGAAGAACACCCCATAAGCATAACAAATATGGGCCAATATGTAATTTGCATGTTAAGTGTTTACCGCTCATACTATCCTACATCCCTGATATCACCAAAACCCCTGTTTTTGATATATTTTGATGGTAATTATATGTTATAAAATACCACATGCTCTGGCAGTCATCATTACGCATACAGTGAGGGAAAAAAGTATTTGATCCCCTGCTGATTTTGTACGCTTGACCACTGACAAAGAAATGATCCATCTATGATTTTAATGGTAGGTTTATTTGAACAGTAAGAGACAGAATAACAACAAAAACATCCAGAAAAACGCATGTCAAAAATGTTATAAATTGATTTGCATTTTAATGAGGGAAATAAGTATTTGACCTCTCAATCAGAAAGATTTCTGGTCGCAGGTGTCTTATACAGGTAACGAGATGAGATTAGGAGCACACTCTTAAAGGGAGTGCTCTAATCTCAGCTTGTTACCTGTATAAAGACACCTGTCCACAGAAGCAATCAATCAATCAGATTCCAAACTCTCCACCATGGCCAAGACCAAAGAGCTCTCCAAGGATGTCAGGGACAAGATTGTAGACCTACACAGGCTGAAATGGGCTACAAGACCATCGCCAAGCAGCTTGGTGAGAAGATGACAACAGTTGGTGCGATTATTCGCAAATGGAAGAAACACAAAATAACTGTCAATCTCCCCTCGGTCTAGGGGCTCCAGTGCAAGATCTCACCTCGTGGAGGTGCAATGATCATGAGAACGGTGAGGAATCAGCCCAGAACTACAAGGGAGGATCTTGTCAATGATTTCAAGGCAGCTGGGACCATAGTCACCAAGAAAACAATTGGTAACACACTACGCCGTGAAGGACTGAAATCCTGCAGCGCCCGCAAGGTCTCCCTGCTCAAGAAAGCACATATACAGGCCCGTCTGAAGTTTGCCAATGAACATCTGAATGATTCAGAGGAGAACTGGATGAAAGTGTTGTGGTCAGATGAGACGAAATCGAGCTCTTTGGCATCAACTCAACTCGCCGTGTTTGGAGGAGGAGGAATGCTGCCTATGACCCCAAGAACACATTTACATTTACATTTACGTCATTTAGCAGACGCTCTTATCCAGAGCGACTTACAGTTAGTGAATACATATTTTTTTATACTGGCCTTCGTGGGAATCGAACCCACAACCCTGGCGTTGCAAACGCCATGCTCTATCAACTGAGCTACATCCCTGCCGGCCATTCCCTCCCCTACCCGGACACCGGCCAATGGGCGCCCATGAGGCTCCCGGTGCCCGGCTGCGACAGAGCGGATTCGAACCAGGATCTAGTGGGACAGTTAGCACTGCGATGCAGTGCCTAGAACTGCGCACTAGGAGTAAATCCCCACCGTCAAACATGGAGGGGGGAAACATTATGTTTGGGGGTGTTTTTTGCTAAGGGGAAGGAAACCTCAATAAAGGACGATGGACGGGGCATGTACCGACAAATCTTGGGTGAGAACCCCCTCCTCAGCCAGGGCATTGAAAATGGGTCGGGATGGGTATTCCAGCATGACAATGACCCAAAACACACGGCCAAGGCAACAAAGGAGTGGCTCAAGAAGAAGCACATAAGGTCCTGGAGTGGGCTAGCCAGTCCCAGACCTTAATCCCAAGAAAATCTGTGGAGGGAGCTGAAGGTTGAAGTGCCAAACGTAGCCTCGAAACCTTAATGACTTGGAGAAGATCTGCAAAGAGGAGTGGAACAAAAATCCCCCCTAAGATGTGTGAAACCTGGTGACCAACTACAAGAAACTGACCTCTGATTGCCAACAAGTTTTGCCACCAAGTAAAGTATTTGCAGAGGGGTAAATATTTATTTCCTCATTAAAATGAAATAATTTATAACATTTTTTGAATGCGTTTTTTGGATTTTTTTGTGTATTTGTTCTCACTGTTAAATAAACTGCCATTAAAATATAGATGATCATGTCTTTGTCAGTGGGCAAACGCATAAAATCAGCAGGGGATAAATATTGTTTCTCTCACTGTACACTTATAAATCTATCTGTGTCTGTATCATTGTCTGTCATCCCCAACAGAGCTCCACAAGGACCCCCAGGACTGGAAGAGGCGAGGCTGGAAAAGAGGGCAATGCGCTTATGACTTCTCTGTGAAGACAAGGATACTTCATGCTGGAGAAAGTGTTTATCTCCAGGACTCGTTAAGTTCAAAAAGGTGTCAAGGTGAGGCGTTGTTTCTTAAAGTATTCAATTCAAATATTTTAAGTTTACAAGAGTTCAGATAAGTAATATAACTGACGACTCACATACTCATCAAATACAAATTCACATACTTCATTAAGCATTGCATTTCCTGAAGTAAAATCATCAACTCTTTAAAAGGACATATGATGTAGGTGTATGTAATCAGATATACTGTACATATACAGTGGTGTGAAAAAGTATTTGCCCTAATTTTCTCTACTTTTGCATATTTGAGATACTGAATGTTATAGATTCAACAAAACCAATATTAGATAAAGGGAACATAAGTGAACAAATAACACAACAATTACATATTTATTTCATTTATTTTATAAACAAAGTTATGCAACACCAATTCCGGAAAAAGAAGCCACACAAAACTGGTTGTGACAATTAGAAGACTCCAACCAAATGCTCCTGAGTTGTTGATCAGTCTCTCACGCCGCGGGAGGAATTTTGGCCCACTTTCATGCAGAACTGCTTAACTCAGGGATGTGTGGGTTTTAAGCATGAACTGCGCTTCAAGTCCTGCCACAACATCTCAATTGGGATTAGGTCTGGACTTTGACTAGACCATTCCAAAACCTCCAATTTGTTGTTTTTTAGCAATTTTCATGTAGACTTGATTGTGTGTTTTGGATCATTGTCTTGTTGCATGACCCAGCTGCGCTTCAGCTTCAGCCCCACAGACGGATGGTGACATTCTCCTAGAATTCTCTGATACAGAGCAGAATTCATGGTTTTTTATTAAGGCAAGTATAGGTTTGAGGAGCAAAGCATCTCAAAATAACCATCATCACCATGCTTGAACGTGGTAGATGTTTTACTGTGGAATGCAGTGTTGGTTTTCGCCAGGCATAATGGGACCATCTCGGCCCAAAAAAAGTTGACTCAAGTTTGCCAAAAAGCACCTGGATGATCATCAAGACTCTTGGAAGAACGTTTATGGACAGATGATTCAAAAGTATAACTTTTGGACGACATGGTTCAGTAATGCGGCGAAAACCAAACACTGCATTCCACAGTAAGAAATCATACCAAATGTCAAGCATGGTGGTGGTGGTGTGAGGGTTTGGGGATGTTTGCTGCTCAGGACCTGAAAACCCACACATCACTGGAGTTAAAGCAGTTCTGCATGGAAGAGTGGGACAAAATTCCTCCACAGCGACGTGGGAGACTGATCAACAACTACAGGAAGCATTTGGTTGGAGTATTGCAGCTAAAGGTGGACAACCAGTATTGAGTGGAAGGGGGAATACTTTTTCACACAGGGAATTGGGTGTTGCATAACTTTGTTTATGAAATAAATATGTAATTGTTGTGTTATTTGTTACTTATGTTCCCTTTATTAATATTAGGTTTTGTGAAGATGTGATAAATTCAGTATCACAAATATGCAAAAGTAGAGAAAATTAGAAAGGGGGCAAATACTTTTTACAGCACGTACTCTATTATCACATTTTGAAATTAGCCTGTCCTTTCTCTGTCTCTGTCAGGATAACCTGGAGCGGGAGCTGAAGGAAGCGGCCAGGCAGCGACGCCTCAGAGGAGCTGGAGGAGAAGCGTTGCCTGGACTCCCCGACAAGCAGCAGGGGGGTAACGGGGATTCGCCGCAGCAGCAGGAGAACGAGGGACATGTCACCAAGGAGGGCCTCTGGACTTCCTCCAGCAGCGCCTGCCAGCCCCCCACAGCCCCCTGGGTCGCTCCGCCAGCGCCCGCCGCCACGGGCCACACCGCAGGCCGATAGCGACCGGAAAGCTTCACGGCTATCTGGAGCTGTTGGCAGTGGCGGGCGCCAGCAGACTATGCCAACAAGTTCAACAGCCGCCGCCCCGGCCGCACCCTCCAACGGAGAACCCCCGTGGCTTGTGTCCCAGGACGACAACCGCGAGTGGGGAACGGGCGGCAGATGCTGGCTACGCCACACCAGGCCGAGACGGAGCCCATCAGCCCCTTGGCCAGGTACTCTTCCACAGGCTTTAATGCCAATGAGGAACCGTATAGCAACAATAACAACACACGACATGTCCGAGGGAAGTATCCGCCTCGATCGTGTCACAACCGGAACCCTTTCAGAAGACGCCACCCCCAGAGCGAGGCCACGGCACACAGAACGCAGCGTGAGAGGCACATGCTAGTTTGGGACTTCAACGCTGAACTCCCAGTCCGAACAATAACACGAATCACATGCACTTTGTGACCATGGAGACGTGGTGGTGGCGGACTCGGAGAGGGAACCTCCAAAGACACTCATTTTGGATACCCCTCTTCCTTGTCCAAAGAGTTTGGAAATAGGGCCAGAGCCGAGGCGGGGAAGGTAAAATGACGCCCCTCTCAGTTTGTGGTGGGCTCGCTTCAGAAGGAGGAAGAGGAGGACAGCAGCACCGCCTCTCAACCACCCGCGACACGCCTCCCTCTTGACCCCTCCGTATCCAATACGAAACCGGTGTTCTACATCTTAGACTGCACAGAAACGGATTCTCGTAGGTTGGATACTCTGAGATCGAAAGTCGCCAATGAGGGAAGGATTGGTCCCTGACGTAAAAAACACGACGCAACAACATCCAGGGGAACCTTCGAGACCCCAGCTTGCTATCCTCCAACTCCAACTTTGATTCCACATCCACAAACGATCACCCTCTCCGCCTCCACCAATGAGCTGTCGGCATCAAAGTCCACAGACGAACATGCACCATCCGTCAGCCCGCTCGTCACCACGGAAGAGGGGGACACAGATAGTGGGACACGGCGGAGGGTAGGCAGGTGGGCGAGAAAGCTGACAGACATATAGCCCAAACCAACACAAGCCAAGACAAAAGTTTCCAAAAACAGCGGAGTGGGTCGCAGGGCAGGATGTTGACCCACCACTGAGAACCAGGGCATGCGGAAGGTGGTGCCCATCACCAAGCTCAGCCGGACTGGCAGCAACGCCAGGCGGGTGGAGAGATCCGCGGGGCCTTGAGGGTGCAGAACCCAGGCAGGCTCCGCGACAAGAGCACCCCGGCCAGGGGGCGGAGCGAGAAGACAGGTAGGCCCGCCCCGCCACTCCAGCTTGCCCCCAGAGGAGACCAAATCCCAGGGGAGCGCTGGCCTCTCTGGCTGGAAACGTGACCTCAACCCGCGAAAGCCCTCCTTCGCAAGCCCAGGAGGTGAGGAACCGCCCAAGCCACGGGAGGAGAAGATGTGGCCACCAGAGAGCCTGGCTGCCCAGGCTCAGGCCCATGGTCAGGTTGGGGCACCCTGAGGCTAGCGCTCCCAAGACACCTACCCACAGCTCCAAAAACATCAGCCACCCCGGCCCGGCTGGGCCCGCAACACTGTGGGCTCCTCCTCTAGGACCACCAAGAAGGAACTTGCTCACTCTCCAACCCCGCGACCCTCCAGGAGCCCCCCCTCCCCTGTCCCGGAGCAGCTCCCAGAGCCAAGCACCCGCGGGCCTCCAGGCGCCACAACCACACCTCCCACCAAAGGGGGGCAGCATTCACCCAGGGGGGAGGAGAAGGCCCAACTGGGTGGTCTGCAGAGGGTGCAGAGAGTAGGGCGTCAGGCCGGGCGAGCACCCAGCGAGGACACCCCCCACCGCCGCCCACCCACGAGCCGCTCACGCAAGAACAGCAGCTTCGGAGAAATCGTCAATCCAGTACGTCATGTAGGACCACTCAAGCCCACCTGGAAGTAGAACTCAAATATGGTGGAGCTCGATTGGAGCCAGAGAGGAAGAAATTTACATGGTTTTCCCCACATACTGTAGATGAATTGTGTCTTTTATTAGCGAATCTAAGACATCCAACTATCATACAAGCATTACAGGGCTCCGCAACACTTATTATATGAACTGCAAAAAATATATAATGCACTGTATGTAGCCACTCTGTAGATAAGATTATTTTTTTCATGAGCCCCGTTTGTTTTTTAGCATTCTTCACGGGGAGACAGATCTGACAAATGGCAAAATCTTTCATAGGAGCTTTCCTTGCCTGCATTGTGGTTTAAACTGTATGTAATACTGTAAAATGACATGTCTAAATAGAAGAAAAATGATCATGCTTTTTTAAACAGCACATTTTAAGATGGTATTATTAATAGTGGTAGTAAAATGGATATTTTCTGGTACTCACCTCAAAGAATTCAACACTATTGGTAATTTACTATTACAAATGGTACATAGAGGCACGTAATGAATCTGGGAGAAACTGAAGTGTGATTACTTATGCAATTATTAGATAATTACCATTTTAACAAGTACTTTCTTGGTAACTACCTGGTAACAGTGACTGTAAAATGAAGTGTTACTGAAAAACCACTACTGAACATGTTTGAATGCTGCTAATTAGCTTTGACAATTTGGGGACTGTGTTAGTGTCCTCATTCAGGGTATGAGCTTTGTGAGACGCTGCCTTGCTGCTGTTGTGATTGTGACTTTGATTTCTGTGGTTCTACTTCCTTTGCACAGCCATACTATACAGTAGCTGGAGTCTACACTGAATATCGCTCTGTTCTATTGCTTACTAATTAGTCTGAGGCTGATCAATAGGGATCACTTGGAATTGGCAAAAAAAGCTGGTCAATCAGTGTCCTCTCAGATACTATGGATGGGACAATAGTGAAAATAAATTCAGGGCCTTATTCACTAGAAACGAAACGGACTGAAAAAACGGACAGAAATTTTTCCGCTTGCATTAATGAATACGACCCTGCTCTCAGTGTCATTGTACTAGAGTAGCCACTGAGTTCCTTTGCTCACTGAAAACGGTATATTGAATTGCGGAAATAGTAATAAAAATAAGGCATAAAAGAAATGCCCATAGGCATAATCAACCGATCAGGTTTCCGAGGTAAGTTAAATATAATTATGTTGATGTGCTGCAGTGTTTGGACAAAATAATATGTGAGTAGACATTAGGAAACTGAACTATATTTGAATTTAATGTAATGAAGTTGTTGTTTTTCACTTGTTTTGGAAACCTGGTGTAGGGTTTGATGAATGGGTATCCTATTGTGTACTGTATCAAGTAATTAACTGTTACTATTAGCAAGTACAGAAAGTTTTGAGCCATTATCCTCTGTTTATGATACTCAGTTAGTCCTTTGGTATGATTCCACTGTAAAGTTTTACCTTTACCCCTTAGAATACAGTACATGCGAAGGGTGTACTTTGTCATGCAATGTATTTTATGTAGTTTTGACATTTGTATTTATGTATAATAACAAGCAATGTTTTAAATGCTTGATAAAACGCCATTAGCATGGAGTAGAAGTGCACACAATGGAAATATTTGTCCTGCTTTATGCTATAGCTAGACCAACGTAATGCTATGAAGACCAGCATTGAAGATATAGCTCTTAGACTGAAGTAACACCCAACATGGTGTTGTTTGTCTCCGCATTTTGTCACAATAATCGCCTTTGTAATCCGACTTTTTATGGAATGTGTATCTCCTGATTTTTTGTACTACTTGACATTATGTAATTGTGTTCCTTGACCGTAAATGGTCGGGATTCAAGTAATACTGTAGATTTTCAGCCCTGCAATTGTCCTCACTAGAGATCCCAGCTCAGTTTGTGCTGTCTTGCCGACCCAGTCATTGGCAAGCCAGCACAAATAGATCTGGAACCAGGCCAGCTTATCACACCACTTGCTTTCAAACAGCATTGTGCCATTGACTTAAACAACAACAACTAGAGTGCATTAACTTAAAGCTTGATGTAGCATCATCAGTAGTGTCTCCTGAATTGTAAACAAGAAGAAATCCTCCCTACATTCCATTTCACCCACCGAAATAGCTATTAGACTGGATACTACAAATCACGGGCATAGCCGACAGCCGTCCACTCTGTGTACATAGTGTAAAGATATACTATTTTTGATTATACGTAGAGCTCGCAATATGTTTAAGTAGGAAACGTATATGGAGGTGGAAGTAGTGAAGGTGAAAGGATTTGTGAAATAGCCAATGGTTAACCAGACTATTTCCTTTCTTGAAATGTACAATGAACAGCATGGTTACAGATGATGCATTGAGGCGTCAAACTTGTTTGAATCAACTATGTAATCTGCTGTACTCTAAGTCTGAGGATATCTCAAGAAGCATCTCTATAAGTTGTTGTACAATTTCTGTTGCAACTCTCAGAGCACGCCAAGAGAGTCATTTTAAATGATCTAAGGCCACATCCCCGCAGTAGGCCATGATATTTTTATCTCCCTGCTCTCTACAATGCAAAATGAAGTGAGGGGAGAATGGCACAAAAGACCCAGAGGATACGTCACCCAACGGGGCCAAAGGCATATTCCTATATAGTGCACACTTTTGAAGGGCCCAAGGGCTTGATCAAAAGTTGTGCACTATATAGGAATAGGTGCCATTTGGGAGCAGGCCTATGACATGCTAATGACTAAAGTGCGAGACACAATGCTCCTCTCTCTCCCTCTCTTTTCCCATCTACAGTCACAGTCAGACTGTATGACAGATTCCCGGTCCGCCAGACATAACACAATGTCTAGTCTTTTACAAGGATGGCCCTTTACAAGAGGACCTCCCACATATTATCCCACAATGCCTCATGCTGCCGGGCTCATTTTAAGAGGGGATGTGACAATGGGTGGTTTAGCGTCAGAGCACTAAAGACGGTGGGATTCAATACGGAATGTCTCCCCGCATACCCCCCCCCCACCACCTGCCGCCACTTCCTTGTTATGGGATGGTAACCATGACAACCCGGCCAGCAGCTCAGTCAGGACGCTGGGGAAGAACACTAGCAGTAGTGTCTGACTAATAGCCTTAGCCTTTCTAAATTAGGAAATCATGACAGAGCAGGCGTGGCAACAAAACGGTGTTGAAACATGTCAATGTTGCCCAACCCAAACCGAAGGGAAGATTTTCCCTTTGATTGAGATGTTGGTGGTTTTTCAAGCCAACGTGAGAAGTTGCAAGCACACAATACAGTGACTTCATCCACAGTAGGCTACAGTTCATGTTCAACTTCAAATGTTGACCTTAAATGACAGTGTGGATTGGCATGGATTCATAGGACCTAGGTGGTGGTGCTTGTGTGTTAGAACTGAAATCAAGGAGGAATGTTTGAGCTGATCCCTGATCTGTTTGTGCTCAACAGCCAACAATATGGTTGTTGTCATGGCCTGACAGCACAAACAGATCCGGGACCAGGCTTGGTGTTTTTTACTGTGATTTTTATGGGGACTCAGACTACGCAGTTTAGCTGGAGTTCCCACCGCTCTATATAGCTGTCCACTTAATTGCCTTGGTTCTGCTTTGCCGCCTTTCTCTGTCTTTGATGTTAATAAACGCAAACTTTACCGGAGAAAATGACTGTAATCACTAGAGTACACAGGGCTGAATATTATAATGTTATTCTACAGCACTGATAATCTTTTTCAGTTTTGATGTGAAACAAAATCAATAAAATCACCCGATGCTGTGTCACATTGAAGCCGTGAAGCTTTTTCCTCTGTCTTCTCAGCTTTTTTTCCATCAGGAATGGACATTGCTGTGAGTCTGAAACTCTACGTGGATGTATGGTTTTTGTATGAATTCTCCAGGGGGCTGTTCTTAGCAGAGATATGAGGTGGCTAAGGGAGATTTTAACCCCCTTCCTATCAGTTTTATTAATTAAAGGGAGAGTAAACAATATGACGTGTAATATGGCCAGTGGGATGTCAGTTGCCAAACGTTCTCGAACAGTTGCAGATAGAAATGCAGGAATAGAGCCGATGTGATTCCTTATTCTAATGTTAGAGAGGCATGTTTGTTCCACATAGCTATTTCTATTGAACGTTCAAAACGTTGCGTCCTGCTAATGCGCCCCTGGTCTTTACAACATAATAAACTGCATTGTACTGTTCAGTACCTTTTAGGGTAATGTGAGATAACCTAGTATAATGGTACATTTTTGTACCCTAATTTTGAATATAAAATATACAATCATCACACTCTACTGTGAAGCTACATTTCAGATTTTTTGAGGATACAAACCTACTGTATTTTTGTGTACCCTCAATACCACAAAGGTAAATGATGAATTTTTGCACTTAAAAGGAACTAATGGCTTTGTCACTGTGGTCATACGTAAAAGTAAATTTGTACTATAATCATTATAATAAAAATATTTCCCAGCATGCCTCTACTGCAGGTTGACTTTTTCGAATTGTTTTGAATATCGTGATTTTAAATTAACGTAGATGATTGATTAATTTATGCTACATAAAGATAAATAACATATTTTTTCTAAACTAATGAATCAGTTGCATTTTCTACACCCTTTACCGAAAATGGTTGTTCCAGTTTCAATGGTTTAGGTAGCTCTCATAATATTCCCATTCTGAATGTAGGTTGTGGGTGAATACATTTTTGGGGATATCCTAACTCTGGCTGGGTTTGATTATAATTACACATCACTTTCATGCCATCATAATGTGAGTTGCAGGTAGGGCTGCAAAATTTGGTAACATGCCCAAAATCCCAGGTTTTCCAGGAATCCCGGCTGGAAGATTTTGAAACGGGAGGGAATAAGCAGGAAATCTGTAAATTACAGTATTTTGCAACCCACTTGCAGGCCTGATGTGGCTGAAACCATGAGCTAAGGCCATATATTAGGGTAAAACTAGTTGCAAAATAAGGCCTATGAGATAGTAATATTGTTATAAAGAGTTATTTTTTTAATAATAACATTCGATAGGAACTCACTCGAAAAGGCAAGGCACATTGTGAAATTACATTGGAGGCGTAGTTACATACAATGAGGGAAAAAATTATTGATCCTCTGCTGATTTTGTATGTTTGCCACATAGGGAGTCATGAAGTGACAAAAAAGGTAAACAAATGAAAATAGCCACACTTTGCCTTGATGACAGCTTTGCACACTCTTGGCATCTCTCAACCAGCTTCACCTGGAATGCTTTTCCAACAGTCTTGAAGGAGTTCCCACATATGCTGAGCACTTGTTGCCTGCTTTTCCTTCACTCTGCCGCCTGACTCAACCCGAACCATCTCAATTGTGAGATGGGGATTGTGGAGGCCAGGTATCTGATGCAGCACTCCATCACTCTCTTTTTGGTAAAATATCCCTTACACAGCTGGGAGGTGTATTGGGTCATTGTCCTGTTGAAAAACAAATGATAGTCCCACTAAGCCGCAAACCAGATGAGATGGAGTATACGCTGCAGAATGCTGTGGTAGCCATGCTGGTTAAGTGTGCCTTGAATTTAAATAAATCACAGACAGTGTACCAGCAACGCACCCCCAGACCATCACACCTCCTCCTCCATCTTTACGGTGGGAAATACACATGGGAGATCATCCGCTCACCCACACCGCGTCTCACAAAGACACGGCAGTTGGAACCAAACATCCAATTTGACTCAGAACAAAGGAAAATTTCCACCGGTATAATGTCCATTCGTGTTTTTGGCCCAAGCAAGTCTCTTTTATTGGTGTCTTTAGTAGTGGTTTATTTGCAGCACGACCATGAAGGAGATTCACACAGTCTCCTCTGAACAGTTGATGTTGAGATGTGTCTGTTATTGAACTTGATTTGATTTGTTTAACATTTTTTTGGTTACTATATGATTCAACATGTTATTTCATAGTTTTGATGTTTCACATTATTCTACAATGTAGAAAATCGTAAAAAATAAAGAAAGAGTAGGGTAAACTTTTGATGGTATTGTAAGTATTCAGAGCCTTGCTATGAGGGCTCGAAATTGAGTTAGGTGATGTTTATTCGTCATCCTTGAGCTGTTTCTACAACTTGATTGAAGTCCACCTGTGGTAAATTCAATTGATTGGACATGATTTGGAAAGGACACACCTGTCTTTATAAGGTCCCACAGATGGAAGTGCATGTCAGAGCAAAAATCAAGCCATGAGGTCGAAGGAATTGTGGAGATCGCCGAGACAGGATATATCGAGGCACAGATCTAGTGAAGGGTACCAAAAATGTCTGCAGCATTGAAGGTCCTAAGAACACAGTGGTCATCATTCTTAAATGGAAGAAGTTTGGTACCACCAAGACTCTTCCTAGAGCTGACCACCCAGCCAAACTAAGCAATCGGGGAGAAGGGCCTTGGTCAGGGAGGTGACCAAGAACCCGATGGTACTCTGAAGAGAGGGGAATGGGAGAACCTTCCAGATGGACAACCATCTCTGCAGCACTCCACCAATCAGGCCTATGGTAAAGTGGCCAGATGGAATGCACTCCTCAGTAAAAGGCATATGAGGTTGGAGTTGCAAAAGGACTAAAGACTCTCAGACCATGAGAAACAAGATTCTCTGGTTTGAAGAAAAGAAGATTGAACTCTGTGTCTGAATGCCAAGCGTCACGTCTGAGGAAACCTGGCACCATCCCTACGGTGAAGATGGAGCTGACAGCATCATGTGTGGGGATGTTTTTCAGCGGCAGGGATTGGGACACTAGTCAGGATCAAGGGAAAGATGAATGGAGCAAAGTACAGAGAGATCTTTGCTGAAAACCTGCTCCAGAGCGCTTCAGTATCTCAGATGGGGCGAAGGTTCACCTTCCAACAGGACAACAACCCTAAGCACACAGCCAAGACAACACAGGAGTGGCTTGGGACAAGTTCTGAAGATCTTGAGGGAGCCAGACCCAGACTGAACACGATCGAAATCTGGAGAGACTGAAAAAGCGTATAACGACCATCCAACCTAACAGAGCTTGAGAGAATTGCAGAGAAGAATGGGAGAAACTCCCCAAATACAGGTGTGCAAGCTTGTTAGGCGCATACCCAAGAAGACCGAGGCGTAATTGTGCCAAAGGTGCTTTAAGAAAGTACTGAGTAAAGGGTCTGAATACTTATGTAAATGTGAGATTTGGGTTTTGTGTTTTTTGCAAATGTTCTATAAACCTGTTTTTGTTGGCTTTATGGGGTAAGTGTGTAGATTGGATGAGGGGGAAAAACTATTTAATCCATTTAAGAATAAGGCTGTAATGTTAAAAATGTGGGAAAAGAAGGGGTTGAATACTTTTGTGAATGCACTGTGTATAAGAAAAATCTGAGGTATGAATTGGGGTACAATTATTACCTATAACTAAAAGGTACAAAAGACCCCTTTAAGCACAAATCTAAGCCTTTGTTTTATGAGTGTAGATCAGTCAACCCAGACTGTAATTGTGTCTATAGATCACTTTTACTATTGAGGTGTATGCTGTGTATTCTGTTGATACTAAGGTGTTGCCAATCTTTAGAGCTACCCAATGACCACGGTCGTGTAGTAGGGAGAAAATTAAACGGGAGGATTAATTGGACAAATTTATGTAGTAAGTAAGTAATACATTTAATTTTTAAATTTTGCTATGGTTTACTACTAAACACAACCCAGGGTTCATACGGAGATTGATGATATGTGGGATTGACTGATGATATTACAAAATAGTGTTATATACTGGCGATGAAAGAAACAGCCTTGAGAATTTTGAATAATATTTTCTCAGAGTGAGTTTATGATAAACCACTAGAGGGAATAAGAGTACTGTGTATAATTTCTCTCAAAACCCTTTACTGCAGGGTTCTCAACGTCCAGAGAGCTATGAGGTGAGGTTTGTTCCTGCTCTTCGGTTTTTAACCTGATTCAGCTAAACATATTGAGACTGAAGAGTAAAATCATCAATTTATTATTTGAATGTGTGTGTTGGTGATGGGTGGAATAAAAGCAATACGCAGAAAACATGACTAAAGTGTTCTAAAGACTATAATAGCCTACGATTCACATAGGCCTTAAAGGAAATGAAATGTCAGAACACTGCTGGCACAGTTATCAAATAAAAAAGGTTATTGGAAACAGGCACTACATTGTGTGTGAACTATTTTCATGATCTTGAGTTATCATGTGCTTTTTTAACTGGCTCCATGGCACAGGTCAGTGGGTTGATGAAGGGTTGCTGTGCAGCTCTGGCCACACTTTGCATTCACCAAACTTCAGCTGGAGCTGAGAGACAACAGCCTGTAGGATCAGGACTTACCAGTGGTGTAGTGGGGGGCTATAAGCAGGTGTAACCGTATTCCCACTTTTTTCAGTGGGCATTCGTATATCAGGGGGTTTAGGATTTGAAGACATTGGGGGTTTAGCCCAAAGCCAGTAGGGGTCGGGGAATTCTCCCCTGCAAAAAAAAAAGGAATTTCAACAGCTAAATGCATGAACTTGGTGCACTTTGAGATGAACATTGAAAGATTGAATATTGAGAGATTAGATATTTTTAGGTGAATTGCACCTTACCGCCACAGCAGACACTGCAGATCAATTCTAGTTGCTATTGTGAGTCTCTCTACTCTGGAACACTCATACATACATCTACAGTGTAATACCAAAAACCCCTCAACAACTTCAAACATAGACTCGACCTGTGCAACGAGCAAACTGACCGCTTTCTTCAGTAAATGACCAAATCGCCCTCTAGTGGCCCAAGGGTGGAATATTATTAATATTCTTCATAATTTATAATGAATAACATTTTTTAAATGTAATGTAAAGTTGTTATATTTAGTTTGAGATGATATACAGTTAAAGTGGAAGTTTACATACACCTTAGCCAAATACATTTAAACTCAGTTTTTCACATTTGACATTTAATCCTAGTAAAAAGTCCTGTTTAGGTAGTAGGATACCACTTTATTTTAAGAATGTGAAATGTAGAATAATAGGAGAGAGAATGATTTTTTTCAGCTATTATTTCTTTTCATCACATTCCCAGTGGGTCAGAAGTTTACATACACTCAATTAGTATTTGGTAGCATTGTTAAATGATTAACTTGGGTAAATGTTTCAGGTAGCTCCACAACTTCACAATAAGTTGGGCGAATTCTGGCCCATTCCTGACAGAGCTGGTGTAATTGAGTTAGGTTTGTAGGCCTCCAACGCTTTTACACATATAGGATTGAGGTAGGGCTTTGAGATGGCCACTCCAATACCTTGACTTTGTTGTCCTTAAGCCATTTTGCCACAACTTTGGAAGTATATTGGGGTCATTGTCCATTTGGAAGAACCATTTGCGATCAAGCTTTAACTTACTAGAGATGTTGCTTAATATATCACATAATTTTCCTTCCTCATGATGCCATCTATTTTGTGAAGTGCACCAGTCCCTCCTGCAGCAAAGCACCCCCACAGCATGATGCTGCACCCCGTGCTTCACTGGGATGGAGTTCTTGGTGCAAGCAACCCCCTTTTCCTCCAAACATAACGATGGTATTATGGCAAACAGTTTATTTTTGTATCAGACCAGAGGACATTTCTCCAAAAAGTAGATCTTTGTCCCAATCCTCACAAGGTCCTTTGCTGTTGTTCTGGGATTGATTTGCACTTTTCGCACCAAAGTACGTTAACTCTCGGAGACAGAAGATCTCCTTCCTGAGCGGTAGGAGGGGTCCCATGGTGTTTATACTTGCGTACTATTGTTTGTACAGATGAACGTGGTACCTTCAGGCATTTGGAAATTGCCCCAAGGATGAACCAGATTTGTGGAGGTCCACAATTTCTTTTTCTGAGGTTTGTTGATTTCTTTGATTTTCCCATGATGTAAGCAAAGAGGCACTGAGTTTGAAGGTAGGCCTTGAAATAATCACAGTACACCAATGACTAAATGATGTCAATTAGCATCTAAGCTTTAAAGCCATGACATCATTTTCTGGAATTTTCCAAGCTGTTTAAAGGCACAGTCAACTTAGTGTATGTAAACTTCTGACCCACTGGAATGTGATAAGTGAATTATAAGTGAAATAATTGTCTGTAAACAATTGTTGGAAAAATTATGTGTATGTACAAAGTAGATGTCCTAAGTGACTTGCCAAAACTATAGTTTGTTAACAAGAAATTTGTGGAGTGGTTGAAAAAAGTTTAAGATCAACCTAAGTGTATGTAAACTTCCACTTCAACTGTAAAGTGTAATATTGGGATGCAAACTCAAAATGTAAGATATTTAAATCTGACATGGTACGTGTTTTTTTTTAAGGCCATAACCATGTGTATGAGGTGTATCCTTTGTTAAAGTAGATTGTTATGATACCAAGAAACACTGTGTGACCCTGATTTAGCCCACTGCAGTAAAAGGTTAAATAACTGATTGACACACAATAGTTAAGGATGCTGAGGCTAATAGATTAGGTTAGCCAACCCTATGCTGAAGGAGACTAGCTACTTAGCTACCACCAACCCTGCACAAACCTGTGGCTAACCCTGCTGCTGCTGCACTTTGACTTTCTGGGTGTTTGCCTCACACAGGAAAGGGGCTTTGCAGTGCCCGCACTGTAGTGCAAATATTGTATTTTTTAATTTAAAAAAATGTATACTGAATAGCGTAAGTGATGTGTGGTTATGGAAACTCATATCAGACTGCTTTTATTTATTTATTTTTATTTATTTCACTAGTGTTGAGGAGATGGTTGTGGATGTACACAGCCCATAGTGAACGCTTGTAACTAAGAGAACAAGACAGTGTTGTATGTAAAGAAAGTGGATTTTGTGGTGTTAGTTGCAACTGTGATAAACTGCACGGTTCAAGTAGCAAGGGGATCATTGTGGCTGTGGCAGGAAATTATTGGGGCTTCAGGAATTCACCACGGAAGAATTGCAAGCTTTTTTGGCGACGGAAGATGTGATCCAGGCTTGAGGGAGGGATGAGACATGGGATTATTGATTTTAACAGTAGAGGCAAGGACCATGTTCAGTGTCTTTCTGGTAGTCAGTATGAGTATTTCTATCTAATAATTTTTGTTTTTGGGATTTTTATTTTATCCGCACATGGTGGGAGCAATAAACTTTTGGATGCAGTCCGCCGTAAAAGCCCAACAAAGAAGAAGACAAAAAACATCCGGGGCTGAAACCCTGGAAGCCCAGGCCAATGACGTCACTGCATATACTTCTTCTTAATCCCAACTGATGGGATATCAAAGTAGTGTAACATTGGCGAATTCCTGCAGAATAGCATCGTAAGACAGGGCAAGATTAAGAAATCACAGGCCTCATGGCTTTAATTTTTTTATAGGCCTCCGAAGAAAATATATACAGTATATACAGTAACAGTCAAACGCTTGGACACACCACTATTCCAGGGTTTTATTTGACTATTTTCTACATTGTAGAATAATAGTGAAGACATCAAAACTATGAAATAACACATATGGAATCATGTAGTAACCAAAACAGTGTTAAACAAATCAAAATATATTTTATATTTGACATTCTTCAAAGTAGCCACCCTTTGCCCTGACAGCTTTGCACACCGTTGGATTCTCTCAACCAATCTCATGACGTAGTCACCTGAATGCATCTCAATTAACAGGTGTGCCTTGTTAAAAGTTAATTTGTGGAATATTTCCTTCTTAATGCGTTTGAGCCAATCAGTTGGTTGTGACAAGATAGGGGTGGTATACAGATGATAGCCCTATTTGGTAAAAGACCAAGTCATATGGCAAGAACAGCTCAAATAAGCAAAGAGAAACAACAGTCCCTCAGTTACTTTAAGACATGAATAGTCAATACGGAAAATGTCAAGAACTTTGAACGATTTTTTCAAGTGCAGTCGCAAAAACCAACAAGATGATGAAACGGCGCTCATGAGGACCGCCACAGGGAAGGAAGACCAGAGTTACCTCTGCTGCAGAAGATAAGTTATTAGAGTTAACTGCACCTCAGATTGCAGACCAAATAAATGCTTCACAGTGTTCAAGTAACAGACACATCTCAAATAACTTCAGAGGAGACTGCGTGAATCAGGCCTTCATGGTGAATTGCTGCAAAGAAACCACTACTAAAGGACACCAATAATAAGAAGAGACTTGCTTGGGCAGGAAACACGAGCAATGGACATAGAGGGAAATGTTTGTTGATGAGTCAAATTTGAGATTTTGGGTACAACCACTGTGTCTTTATGAGACGCAGAGAGGGAAGGAGATCCCGGATGTGGTTCCCACCATGAAGTATGGAGGAGGAGGTGTGATGGGGAGGGAGTGTTTGCTGGTGACACTGTCAGTGATTTATTTAGAATTCAAGGCACACTTAACCAGCATGGTACACAGCATTCTGCAGCGATAGCATCTCCCTGGTTTGGGCTTAGTGGGACTATCATTTGTTTTTCAACAGGACAATGACCCAAAACACACCGGCTATTTGACCAAGAAGGAGAGTGATGGAGTGTGATCAGATGACCTGGCCTCAAACAGCGACCTCAACCCAATTGAGATGGTTTGGGATGAGTTAGACGCAGAGTGAAGGAAAAGCAGCCACAACAAGTGCTCAGCATAGTGGGAACCCTTCAAGACTGTTGGAAAAGTATTCCTCATGAAGTGGTTGAGAGAATGCCAAGAGTGTGCAAAGCTGTCATCAAGGCAAATGTGGCTACTTTGAAGAATCTCAAGCAGCCCTACGGGCTTGGGCCCAGCCCCTGACTCACACAATTGACCAGTCACAGTATTTATTATGCAGTTTATTTATTTATTTTATTAATCAGTTACCCAATCAAGTCAGGGACCCCCAGTTACCCACGTGAGCCCCCTACCTCCTCTCCTTCCCCCATCGATGATTAGCAGAGTGGCAGCTGGTAGCAGCAGGCTGTTAACTCATTGAGAGTGGGCTCCTGATCCTCCGTGGAGTTGGAGTGGTACAGTAAAAATAGAATATATATATATACACATATAATATACTGTGTATATTTTTTTAGATCAGGCAGCAAGAGAGTGCAGCTCTCAACCTTTGTGGATGGAGCAGCTCACAGAAGAAAGACATCGGTAGACTTTCAACTTATGATACTGTATCTACCAGTAAATGCTAACTAAGGCAACAATGGGTAGCCTTTTGCAAACCAGGTTTTGAAAAAGTTTGGTCTGAAGTCTTGAATCTTTGCAATGTGCAATTAGTATAGGATTGTTTGAATAGAATTAAACCAATAAATGTGACGAATAGGTACTGGAGAATGATGTATGATGATTGGTATCGATTTGTATGAATTTGTTTTACACGTAGGTCTACATGTTGTACAGTACAGGTCTCCAACAGGTCTATCGCAAGCTACAGTAGCTCGGAGCCCATCTATGAGTAGCTCGCCAAAAAATTCTGAAAGTACATGCAATTTTAAGTGTTCACGCAGTAAACAGTAGTATAAACAAATCTCACAAGTATTAGCCACCGCAAACTCCCAGCTAATCTAATCAACACAACATTGACATTATCCTACCCCTGGTTAGCCACTATTGGCTTAAAAAGTAAACCTAACAAACATCAGCCACTTAATTTCCAGCAATATTGCCCGTCTGCCTGTGTGATGCTTCTGTCTATCACACTGCGGGTGCCAGTTGATATAATAACACCTCTTTTGGGTTGACAGAAATACTTTCCCCAAAACCTTCTAATTAAATGTTAGATGCAGGAATGCCCACATGCAGGAATGCTCAGAATTGCAGGCTGCTGTTGCACATATTGCAAGATGGTTATCTTAAAGGGACAGTGTGACATTTTGGCAATTACCCAGAGTCAGATGAACTCATGAATACCATTTATATAGCTCTGTTGTAGTTGTAGGTAGTTGAAGGATTATAGAGCCATTGTTAATAGTGTTAGGCAATGACTGGAAGTCTATAGGAACCCTATTAGCAATGGCTCCAGAAATGACCCTCCACTAACTCAAACTGCAGAGAGAATAAAAATGCCAGTGGAGAGAAACATTTATGTTTTAAAGTACATTTCCTGCAATTCTACACATTTTGCCATGGGGGTGGAGAGGAACATTTAGGAATTTTATAACACATTTCATGCAATTCTACTCATTTTGCCATGGGGAGAGATATTTATTGTAGTTTAAAGCTAATTTCCTGCAATTCTACCTATTTTGCCATGGGGTGGAGAGATTATTTTGCAGTTTTAAAGCTAATTCTGCAATTCTAACACATTTTGCCTTGACTAAATGTAATGATATCTGAGTGAGAGTGACTAACAAAATCAATGGGGGGCCCTGGAGGTAAGGCCCTTGGGTATGTGCCCTGCATGCCCGGTCGGATCGGCCATGATTACTACAAGTTTAGATAACTGGCTAGACTAATTTTCGCTTATGCCTAGAGCTGGCCTGCTTACCCTGAACCTAACTCTAAAATTAACCCAACACTAATTGTGGCAGGAAGAGCTTTGTGGTGTGTGAGTTATAAACATAGACACTGTTTGTGTGTGTCTCTGTAGGCTGTCAGGTGTGGAGTACAAAGGATGGCTGTGCTGCTCTGGTTTAAGTTTTGAGGTCAAATCCCTCCTACCTGAGAGAGCTGGACTTGGAGGTAGAATCACCCAGGAGACTCTGCAGGGTGATGCTCTCAGGTTAATGGATCCCAGATATATCTAAGTTGGGAAGAAGTTAAAGATTATATTAGACCTGGTAGTATGTGGAATATTTTGGCACAGTGTGTTTACACTTTGCTTCATATGTGTTAATAATGTGTTGTTTCTCTTACAGAGTGGATCATGGTGGAGAGTGCAGGCTGAAATCAGGGCTAAGAAAATGTAAGTTGTTTAAATTATTGTGCCTTATGAGCTATGCATATTGCATTATATAATGCAATTATCAGTCTTCCTGGATTCGAGTATTTGTGATAGTTGCATGCAAATGGATTGTTGCTGCAATTCTAAATTATTATGCCAATTTGAAAGATTAGTTAATTTGTCAGAAACGCACTGAGGTGATGGTTGATTTATAATTTTATGCCATAAAAGTATGGTAATTGGTTAAAATTGCGAGCCCCTTTTGTAGTGTATGGTGGTAGTTTCGGTAATATTGCTGTGATTGATATTTTATTGGGGGTAATAGGTGGTGATTGGTAAAGTTTTAAGCCTCACATATTGGTCAAAGTTTTAAGCCTCACATATGCAGGGAATTGTTGATTTTGTAAATATGTTGGATCACAGTGCAAAATGCTGGAGGGACTTAACAATAATTATATGTGCTCATAACTGCTCAGAAAGAAATCTACATTCAGTAAAGCATTCTGAGCAGGCAGCATAATGTATTATTAAGCAAAGTGTTATAATTAAACAATAATGCCCGAGGAGGTGTGGTATATGGTCAATCAGTGGAGGCTGCTGAGGGGAGAACAGCACATAATAATGTGAACGGAACAAAGGAATGTCATAAACACCTGGAAACCATGGATTTGATGTATTTGATACCATTTCACTGATTCCTCTCCCCAATTAAGGTGCCACCAACCTCCTGGTAGCCAATATACATGGTAGCATGGTATATTGGCCATATATCACAAACCCCTGAGTGTTTTTATTGCTATTATAAACTGGTTACCAATGTATTTAGAGCAGTAAAAATACATGTTTTATAACTGTCTGTTATAACCTGGGTGGTTCGAGCCCGAATGCTGATTGGTTGACAGCCATGGTATATCAGACCAAAATCGTATGACAAAACATTTAATACGTTGGTAACCAGTATAATAAAAAGGACCTCGGGGGATATATGGAATATACCACGGCTAAGGGTGTGCCCCAGCATCTCGCGCTACGTCAGCGCCTATGAACAGCTCTCTTAGCCGTGGTATATTGGCCATATACACACCCCCGGGCCTTATTGCTTAAATACATGGATGTCAGCCAATCAGCATTCAGGTCTCGAACCACCCAGTTTATAATTCCCATTAGTATTAGGAAATAGAAATTATATGTCTTTAAGAATTCCCATCCCCCTGACCTCTCTCAAACACAACACACACACACACACACACACACACACAGACACACCGTCTTCTCTGTCTCTCACTTACAAACACACACACATACACACTGCACACACACACACTGTAACCAAGCATGGTTAAGGAATCCCTCCTGACTGTAAGTGCTGGATAAAAGGTCTGCTAAGATTTATTATTATATATATTTTGTCATAAAACGTTATGCTGCCTACTCAAGTGTTTCTGAATGTAGTTCTGATGTTATGAGCAGCTATTAGCACCAATGTTGTGCTTTATAGTGTATATTTCATAAATCATAAGGCATTATAAATGCTTTATGAAGAGGTATTCATAGGAAGGTTATACTGCATCTTTAGATGATGATCCCTGCTATAGTGGTCCTCTGATACACTGATACACCTTCACACAGTCCACACCACATTCACTGATCCCCTCTAACCTGGGTTTAGGTTTTGGAACCAACATGGCTCCATGTCATTGTGTCACTTGGAATAATAGACCATGTGGCCCCATATCCAACAACACATTAGTGAGAGGGAGAACATACTAATTTATGGCATGTAAATGCCATATGAACACCATGGTGAAAACAGGTTTTTAGAGTTCACACTGACTTTTGATGTGTGAGAGATTCAAATTATGTTTTCAATGTGATGTGTGTGGATAGAAGGTGGAGTATGTGTGGATAATTGAGATACAGACAGTGTGGGCAGGGTTATGTATGTATTTTTGTTCCTTCTAAAATAGGTGTATAACGACACCATTTCAATCAGCCTCTGAGCTCGTTGTAAAATTCTGGGTTCTAGTAACAAACAATAGCAGTATACTGGTAAATTATTGAGGATGTATTGCTTCTTTCCACTGTCGCCCTCTATATATCCGTTGAGGTTCTCATTGGAGATTAATGCTGCAGATTTTATAATGATACAGCGGGATAACTAAGACAAGGTTACCCCACTGTCTGTAAGGTGGACCTTAAGTCCTTCAACCTGGAAAATCCAGTTAGGGTTTTATATGTCTTACCTATGTGACGGAGTGAGTATTGAGAACAGATGGTAATGGAGTTATAATGCTGAATGTAAGCTGTTTTTCTTCTTGTGATTTGACTCCATTTATTCATAAGGTATAGAGCAATTGTAAGCAGATTTAAGGGCATTACAACAGAATAGATTGATATAGGTACTCATAGCTACTTGCAACGCTATATAGTAAAAAGATACACCAATGTATATCTTCATGGATATGGTTTTTTTAATACCTCAATGTTAGGAATCAAAAGAGGAACTTGCTTGTACATCACTTGTACTAACGCTATAATGGTAGGGCTACATCTACACATTATTGTTTCAAATAAAGAGTGAATGAATTCTGCCTGGGTTAAATGTTGTTGTAATAATTTGAGGAGGAATAGCTGAAGGGTGTTGAACCAGCAACTCTGGGGTTTCAGGGCAAGTGCTAACCTGATAGGTCAGATTACAACCAGTATTTTGGACCTAACACACTTCAACCCCTGCATGCCAGCAAGTGAAGGAACAAGGGGTAAGTAATCATTTAAATAATCACAAGATGTATGCCCATTGGTGAGAAGAGAGCAAGGTGATTATTGCACAGGTAAGCCATAGGTATTTAGCAAGCATGGTGACGTTACATTATTTGGAGCTCATTGGATAGAGGATAACAAGTGACTGACATTCCGCACGTGGTAACTGATAGAGAGGAGTGACATGAAGCTGTGCTGTTGAGAACATTTGTAAAGCTGCAGATAGAAATTCCCGCTGAGCCCATGATAGAGGATAATCAGGGGGCGCTCAGGGGCCCAGATTCGATCCCTGTCAATACAGACAAACTGTCTTGTGACGGGGCCCCAGTTTGACAGACTCCGGTGGCCGCTGACTTGGCACGCTTATCTGTAGGTCAACCCATGTGCTTAGGATTACATCCCTCCCTCCCAGTCCGTCCCAATCCCTCTTTATCCCCTCGGCTCAGCCCCACAAGGAGTGAGCCACTTCACTCTGTGTCTCCGAGGGACTATCTTCTCACAAATGAAGTGGGGAGGGTTGTAATCACCAAGAATTCAGATAAGTTAATGAAATGATTTATTTATCTGTTTTCTCTCTCAGTTCTTTTGAAATGAGAGATGAAGGAACAGTTGGACTAGGAGTCAGACTATTTCAATGGTGAATGGGTTAAAAATAGCACATTGTTAAAGTCAGAAAGAGAGATGCCGCCATTAATGAGGACAGTGGATGCTATCAGACGGAGCACTTACCCAACTCCAATGCCGAACTGCAGGTGAGTGCCATTGGGTATCTATCAAGGCCTCTCAGAATGGCCTCTCAGCATCTGGTAGCCTACTTGGTTGGATGTTAGTGTGCTACTGCAGAGAGACAGGCACCACTCTCGATGTCGGTAGATAGTAGGTTTTGTTTTATTACCATGGTTGGAGTGAGGAGGTATTGTTTTAAAGGGTGATAGGAATGACATTTAAGACACTCTGTGAGGATGCAGTGTGATAGGAATTAGTGATAGTGCTCAAAGTGAGATTGCGGAATTCAAGATATTGTAATGCAACAGACAAAAACGATCATTGCCTTGTCATCATTATTATTATTGTCCCCAACATTAAAAACGGGAGGGGACTGAGTCATGAGCACCTCTCTCTCCTGGTAGCAACATTAATTCATTCAATTATTCCACTCTGCTCACCTCCCCCTCTCTACTCAGCCTAACTAGCTCCACTGCCCTCACTCTGTTCTAATTACTCCGCCAGCTGAACTGCATTTCCCCATACCTCTCCCAGTATATCAAGCCCTGTTTTCAGCCAAGCCCCGTCAGATCGCCTTCAAACCCGGACCAGTAATGCCTGTCTGCGCTCTGACCCTGTTTGTGATACCGATCCTTTCTTGACTGCCTCCTTGTTTATGCCCCGCCCTATCCCAACCTGCCTTCTGGACCTCGACCACTCTCCGATCTTCAGCCCCCCCGGTAACTCGCTTTGCCGCTGCTCTCACCACGATATTTGCCCAGCCCTGATCTGTACTTCTGCCTGCCATTCATATTGCTGTTGTGTGTGTGTGTTCCAGGTCTCCGACCACCAGATGAGCGTGCCCAGACGCTTTCACCACCCTCAGCCCGATACGCCGCCTCCATCACTGGGGAACACACACACAAGCAATGGACTGGAACCCCGACATTTGGAGACCCCCGAGCACAGGTACCCACAGGAGGACCCGAAAGACCCCTGACACCCCTGGGACTCCTCTTCCGCCTGTAACCTTGAATAAAGAACTTGAATTTGAACTTGCGCTCTTGGGTCCTCTTCTGTTCCTGACAGAACGATCTGACCATCATGGACCCAGCGCACTCTGACCACGATGGAGGAAGAGCCAGAGAGGACTGCCCTACAGCGACTGGAACGCTTCTGAGGGAGACATAAATCGGATGGTGGACATGCCCCTCCAGCTATTCAACCAGCAGCAACAACAGTTCCAACTGCAGCAACAACAGCTAGCCCAAGCCCTGCAACTACCCTCAAGCCCGGCTACTCCACCCGCACCCCCCTGGTCCTTTTGTTCCTGTACCACCGATACTCCCTCATCCCTCCGCTGGAGGTCCCAATGCTGCAGGCCCGGCAGTGCTGCCACCAGGTCCCCACGCCCGAACCAAGGATTGGGAACCCGAACGCTTTGATGGAACCAGAAGCAAGTAAGACCATTTTGAGCAGCTGCCGAATCAGTTTGCACTCAGCCAGGATTTTCAACAGAGGGAGCCAAGGTGGGGTATGTATAACATCACCGGTGAGCTCGGTTGTGGGGAAGGGGAAGACGCAAACCCCAGCCTGTGCCTCCAGTGCCTTTGAGGAGGAGATGTTAAAGGTTTGACTAGGTCGCAACAGCCGAAGCTGCCACAAGCTGCTCACCATCCGACAGGGCAATCGGACAGTGGCAGACTTCTCCATTGACTTTCCACCCTGGCCAGTAAAGCTCGCATGAACCCAGGGCATGTGCAAGCCTTCCTCCATAGCCTGGCGGACATATCAAGGACGAGCTGTTTCCCATGACCCGCCTCAACGTGATGAGACCTGCGCTCGCATTGACCGATAAGACGGGAGGAGGGAGAAGGGGCCTCAATCAGCCTGAGCCCATGGAGATTGGCCGTGTCTGACTCCCGAGGAGCGTCGGCGCCGTCCAAGCTCCAACCTTTGCCCTACTGTGGTGGCGAGAATCACCGGTGCTACTTGTCCGGCAAAAGCCGCAGTCACCAGGTGTAGGGGAGATCCGGGTGAGCTCAACAAGCCTCAGTCTCCTCCATCCGAAAGACCCTGCTTCATCTCCGCCTTCAGCTTTGACAAGACCAACATTGGCCGCCCTTGTGGATTCCGGAGCCGAAGCAAACATCATGGACCCTGAGCTTGCACAGCAACTGGGCGGAACCATCATCAACTGACACAACCCATTCCTGCACGAGCCCTGGATGGGCATCATCTTGGCACTGTCACTCATATCTCCGCTGTGAAATCCTGCTGTCAGGAAACCACCAGGAGTCATCCAGTTTCACCTCCTACACTCACCTGGCCAACCACCATTCTTGGATACCCGTGGGACCGCCAGCACAACCCCCCACATCGACTGGGAGACAGGAACAGTCCGGAGTGGGGAAGGAGTTGTACCAGACCTGTTTAAGGGGGGCCACCGCCCAGAAGGATAGACCTCCGACATATCCAAGTCCGGCCTGTTACCACAGCCTGAAAGAGGTGTTCAACAAATCCAAGGAGACATCTCTACCCCCCACACAGACCCTATGATGCGGATTGATCTCCTGCCTGGCACAGCACCTCCCAAGGGTCGCTGTAGTCACTGTCAGCCCCGGAAAGAAAGGCCATGGAGGACTACATTAATGACTCTCTTGCTCTCCGGGATAACTAGACGCGCCTTCCCCGCAGGGAGGATTCTTCTTTGTCGGCAAGAAGGAGGTTCTCTTCGTCCATGCATAGATTACCGGGGTCTGAAACGACATCACGGTTAAGAATCGCTACCCACTGCCTTACTTCCCTGCCTCGAACGCTGCAGGGAGCCACTGTATTCACTAAGCTGGACCTTCGAACGCCTACCATCTGGACGGATGAGGGAGGGAACGAATGGAAGAAGCGTTCAACACACCAACCGCACTATGAATACCTCATGCCCTTCGGCCTCACCAATGCCCCAGCAGGTTTTTAAGCCCTAGTGAATGATATCCTAGGGACATGCTAAATACCTCGTATTTGTGTATTGACGATATTTTAATATTCCAAAGACTCTGTCAGAACACACGCACCACGTCGGTGGTCCTGCGCCGCCTGCTGGAGAACTCTCTTTTCGGGAAGGCAGAGAAGTGGAAGTTCCATGCCAAGACCGTTTAGGGGATGGGGAGAGGGAGCATCAGATGGATTACGAAGGTGTGGTGTACTTCCTGGCCAGTTCCTGAGTCTGAAGAAGTTGTAACAGTTCCTGGGCTTTGCCAACTTTTATAGGAGATTCATCAGAAACTATAGCACAGTGGCTGCACCCTCACGGCGCTAACCAGCACTAAACAACCGCACCAATGGACATCAGCTGCTGATAAGGCCTTCAATATCCTCAAGACATGTTATTGCTCCCATCCTCCAGATGCCAGATGCAGCAAGGCAGTTGTGGTGGAGGAGATGTCGGACGTGGGAGTGGGTGCAGTGGCTTTCTCAAAGAGCAGCTGAGGATGGCAAGATGCACCCCTGTGCCTCACCCGCTGGCCAACCCCTGCCGAATGCAACTACGACATTGGGAACCGCGAGCTGTTGGTGTCAAGCTCGGCCTTGAAGAATGGCGGCACTGGTTAGAGGGGTAAAAGGAACCATTCGTAGAGTGGACAGACCACAAGAACCTGAGAGTATATCCAAACAGCCAGGAGGTGAACTCCCGACAACAGCGGTGGTCTCTGTTCTTTAGCGCTCAATCACGCCAACCGCCCGGGATCTCGCAAATAAACCGATGCTCTTTCCCGGATGTTTCAGAAGGACGAGACCACCGCCATGACAGCTCCCATTCTTCCCAGCCACTTGGTCGTAGCGGCCTCACCTGGGAGATCGAGAACAGGTATGGAGGCTTCGGGACCAGCCAGGTCCAAGCACCAGCGCCCCAACGTCTGTTGTTCAGCAAATCTCAGGTCACCGATCAGTGGGGGGCACGAATCCCGCCTGGCCTGTCATCCCGGCATCACTCGCACCCTTCATCGGTCCGGCCAGCGTCTGGTGGGGGGGATGAGACGGGATGTGAGAATCATCCGAGTTGTCCCACTTGTAACCGAAACAAGACTCCCAACCAGCCTCCCGCTGGGTTGCTGCAACCCCCTACTTATACCCAAGAGGCCCTGGTCCCACGCTTACTGGAATTTGTTACGGGCCTCCGCCTGAGGACACACAGTATCCTTACATGTGACCGCTTTAGTAAGATGACCCACTTCGGGCCCCCTTCCCAAACTACCCTCTGCAAAGAGACCCCCAGGTGGTCCTGGAACATGTGTGGATCATGGCCTACCCAGGAAAGTGTAGACCGGGGCCGACTCTCAGCAACCTTTTGGAAGGAGTTTTGTATCTCCTTGGGCCACCGCCAGCCTATCGTCTGATTCCACCCGCAGTCAAACGGCAGACTGAACGCATGAACCAGGAGCTGGAGAAGGCACTGAGGTGTGTGGCTTCCCAAAATCCCCGGGCCGGGCTCAACACCTGCTCTGGGTGGAATAGGCCCATAATTCACTCACCAGTTCCTCACCGGGCTCTCCCCCCTTCAGTGTGTCTACGGGTATCAACCTCCACTGTTTGCCAGCCAGGAGGCGGAGCACCTGGCTCTGCGTATGCCCGCCGCAGGGGACTTCTGGGCCCAGGCTCGCACTGTGCGCCGAAGTGGAAAACGCGCGGTGCCAACGAGAGGAAGACCATACCGGTTGGTCAGAAGGTCTGGCGTGCCCGGATCTGCCGGCGGGTTGTATCACGAAAGCGGGCCTCGCTTCATTGGTCTTTTCCTGTGCAGAAAGTCATCAGTCCAACGGCGGTCGACTTCAGTTGCCCGCCCCATGCCACCCCACCTTCCACGCCCCCAAGGTCAAGCCGGTCATGAAAGTCCCCTGGTCCCTGCAGCCCGGCGCCACCCCTCCTCCGCGCCGCGGAGATGGGGTCCGTCTTCACCGTCCCGCGGCTGCCCCGCTCGAGGCGAAGGGTAGGGGTCTCCAGTACTCGCTGATTGGGAGGGATATGGTCAGAGGAGAGGACCTGGATCCGCCAGGAGGATAGTGGACCGGACCCTATCACTGACTTCCACCGACTACATCCTGATCAGCCTGCAATCCGTAGGCGGCCGCCAAGAGGGGCTCCTAGCAGTCCGGCCCGCCCTGCTCCAGTGCCTGTCCTGTCTCCCCGACCGTGACCCTCCAGCTCCTTCTGAGGATGAGGAGATTCATGACCGCCCGGAGGAGTTTGACCGCCGCCTGCTCCCCCACCCCCCCGGCATGATGTTGTTTGGGACTTCTGGGGGCCCCCTGAGGGGGGTCCTGTCATGAGACTCCTCTCCCTGGTAGCAACATTAATTGCATTCAATTATTTCCACTCTGCTCACCTCCTCTCTCTACTCAGCCTAACTACTCCACCTGCCCTCACCTGTTCAATTACTCTGCCAGCTGAACGCATTTCCCCACTACCCTCCCAGTATATCAAGCCCTGGTTTTCAGCAAGCCCTGTCAGATCGCCCTTCAAACCCGACAGTAACCTGCCTGTCGGCGCTCTGACTCCCGTTTGTGATACCGATCCTTTCTTGACTGCCCCTTGTTCTACTGCCCCGTCTATCCCAACCCGCCTTCTGACCTCGACTACTCTCCGATCTTCAGCCCCTCCGGTAACTCGCTTCTGCCGCCTGTTCTCACCACGACATTTGCCCAGCCCTGATCTGTACTTCGCTGCCATTCATATTGCTGTTGTGTGTGTGTGTCAGGTCTCCGACCACCAGATGAGCGTGCCCAGACTTTCACCACCCTCAGCCCGATACGCCTCCATCACTGGGGAACACACACACTAAGCACTTGGACTGGACACCCCCGGACATTTGGTGACCCCCCGAGCACAGGTACCCACAGGAGGACCCTGAAAGACCCCTGACACCCCCGGGACTCCTCTTCCCGCCTGTAACCTTGAATAAAGAACTCTGAATTTGAACTTGCGTTTGGGTCCTCTTCTGTTCCTGACAGACTGTGGATCTGTCGTTGGGACTGTGGATTTGTTCGTACGTTAGTCACACGCAATAATTTGGGTGAATGATGCATCTTGCAATAGAGATCCGGCATTTACAAAAAGACACTGATTGGCCAGATGGTGGCGCTATAACAAGCGATAGAAAATACAAACTTTGAAAGGTCACTTCCTTTAACCCATTTAACCTAAAGTCATGACATTAAGTATATAGGTCCCTCTCCTCACAAGGAACAAATTTGCCTCAGGGACCCATAAGTTGCGTCATGATGGATTTTCCGCCATTTGGATTTTGAGGAAAAACACTTAAAACGCTACTCTTCTGGCACCGAATGACCAATTTGCATGAAACTTGATATGCGGCATCTATGGACAAAGTTCTCTCAACGCAATATTTTCCAGACTAGTACCTAAAACAACATGGCCGCTATTGACCAATAAACATTCACGTGGGCGTGGTCTGGCACATAAATGCATAGAAATCAGTCAAGGATATTCGTCTTGTAACAATATTTGGTACACATGTTGCAAACAGTGTCAAGACTCAACATATGCAAGAACATATCGACCTCACGGTGGCGCTATAACGGAAACATGTTTATATCTCTTGATCTGTTTGACTGAAATTTGGAACACATGCTCAGGGATTTGAGTGTAGCTAACCCACGCGATATCTCGGACACCACTGGGCCGATTTTGACGAAACGTGGGTGAATGATAAGTCTTGCAATAGAGATCCATAATTTACAAAATTACATTGACTGGCCCAAGGGGGGCCCTGCATCATTCGTGGGGGATGACATGTTTACTGTTGCCTTGTTGCAATTGTTTTTATTGTTTTTTAAAGTTAGACATAAAGACTGAAAATAATAGACAATAACAAAACATAAATACAGCATCAAGTACAAAAACTAAATTCACCGGTTACATTTAGACATACAGTATGTATCAATCAGCCTCTGTCATCATTGTGTTCCAAAATTAGGTGCTCCCTATCTTTCCTTATCATAAAGCTGTATCTATTTAGCAAATGACTTGGGACGTGGACTGATCTCAACAGTAGACCACTTTTGTGAACTTTTATTTTAGTGTCAACTACCCCTTTAAGTTGTTATTAAATGTCATTGTCATGGTGCAATGCTAAACCATATATGAACATTGATGTAAAGCTCTTAGAATGATGGCCCCCAAAGTCTTTATCCTAATATTTGTTATTGTAGTTTAAAAATGCCACTGCATGAAAGTTAATTCAAACCAGTGTTCACTGTTCAGCTCCTTTGCCACAAAAACACAGGTACCCTTTCAAACAAAAATTCAAAGATTGTGATCTAAAGATTTGAATCCTCTCTGGTACAAAACTGGTGACCTTTCTCACCTGTCAAATTAAAGGGTACACCTGTCATGGCCAATTTTTCTTCTGTACATCACAGTGACCTTCACTTCCTGGGTGAGCCCCTGCAGTTGAGCACGAACAGTGGGCACCACCCATATGTAAAATATTTATACACATGTTTTAAAGTCAATCATATATGATTATGGCCTGCTTCCTATAAGAAAACACAGCAAAACATGTATGATTCAAAATTCCTGTGTTTCTCACATACAGTATATGTGACAAAGTAAAACATTTGGTTTTTGAATTATGCCTGTGAATGATTATAGGCTACTTCTTATAAGACATACATGTATACCACTTATTGTATATGTTACTTACATGTTGCAGACATTCTAGTGGCCGATGGATTAGAGAGTTGCGGTAGTGTTTAGGACTAAGAGGCTAACGGCAGAGGCTGGAGAGAGTTTCCTGTGAGTAAATCTCCAGGTAGCTGTCATGTCACTTGGGATTTGGGCTGCTCGGCGAAACGTAAACACAAAAAGTGACACACATGCATGGCTGAACGTTCGTAAAGTGTGTGTGACAGATTTGTGTGACAGATTTTGTGTGTGTGTGATTTCATGTGTCTCAGTAACTAAACATATGTTGAAAATATGTATTTTCTAGACGTTGAAGTTAAGTTCATTTTAGGTTCTGAATGAAAGGTGAAAAGACGTATTTTCCGGACATTTAAAATACATATTTTCCAGACATTGAAATCAGGTTCTTTTTTGGGTCCGAATGAAAGTTGAAATTATATCGTTGAAAATACATATATTTTGGTCATTGACTATGGCCAAATTTCAACTGCACATACATTCTCAATGAAGTAAGCATTATATCACAATACTAATTTATATTATTGAAGATAGCAACAGATTGATATATTTTTTTCTTGCAATGTCTGTGATATGCTGTTGTTTATCTACCTTAGTTGATTGCACTAACTGTAAGTCGCCCTGGATAAGAACGTCTGCTGAATGACCAAAATGTAAATGTAAAAACAAACACTTGCAAAGTATGCTGGGTATTATTCTAATGAGCTCTGCCCCCAAACAAGTACACATTTGGGTAATACTTTATTTGGATAGTCCATCTGTAGATGCTCTACAGATTATCTAGACTATCAGTAACATTTCAACTAACTATCTACTAACCCTAACCCTAGCCCTAACACTAAACTTAACCCTTATTCTAAACCTAACCATAACCATAACCTTAGCAAGCAGTTGCTTATCAACAGATAGTTTGTTGATAGTATGAACATCTGTTGAGCATCTACAGATGGACTATCCAGAATATCCAAATAAAGTGTGATCCAAATTTGTTCGGTCCGGACCAGACCCAATCTGAACCAATCATAGACGTCTAGGCTGTTTTTCACAAGTTTCAACAGCACAGTACAGTAGAGTTTAATTCAGTAGAGTAGAGTACAGTACAGCTGAGTTCACTAGAGTAGAGTACATTAGAGTAAAGTAGGGTACATACAATACATTATACTCTACTCTACTGTGCTGTACTGTACTGAACTATACTTTACTTTTATTCACTTTAATTTACTGTACTCTACTATGCTCTACTGTGTTGTACTGTACTATAATGTACTTGTCTTTACTGACTGTACTGTAATGTACTTTAATGTGCTGTACTGTGTGTGCTGTGCTGTCCAAACTTGTAAAACATAGATGTCTATGACTGGTTCAGATTCTGAACCAAACTTAGAAATCTATGTTTGGCCCAAATCAAGGCCGGTCCGGACCAAATCTGAACCAAAACTCAACATCTGTGGACGTTGAAATCAAGTCCCGTTCTGTGCCAGTCAGTTGGTAGAGCATGGCACTTGCAATGCCAGGGTTGTGGTTTTGATTCCCATGGGGGACCAGTACGAAAATGTATGCACTCACTACTGTAAGTCGCTCTGGATAAGAGTCTGCTAAATGGCTAAAATGTAAAAATGGAACGCTCCAGACAGGACCAAAAAAAGACGTCCAAAAGACGTTGGTCCGTGTTTAGTGGGGTGTGTGTTTGTGTGTACTGTTATTTCATGTCGTGCCATCTCTGCCCATGTGTGACATGCTTAGTGATCAGCCCAGTACATTTTCTAAAGACTACGAGTAATTGTGCGTGCCCTACTCCCTGCTGTGTGCTTGAACATACACAAACAATTAGGGTTGGGTAGGTTACTTTTTAAATGTAATCCGTTACAGTTACTAGTTACCTGTCCAGAAACTTTTTGGATGGCTGTCCACTGGGGCGTAGGCCTATTCATTACGTAGATTCTGTTGCAAAATGTTCTAAAACGGATGCAAACGGAATGAAACTGGGAGAGACCTAGCCTACCTCAATTTGTCCAATAGAAACTCTTGTTTTGCTCCCGTTTGGTTAAACAGTAAACAGTTTCCGCAATGAATACACCACTGGTCGCAAAAACAATGATTGATAGGCAGCTTAAACTTAATAAATTCAACCATTATTGGGTTAAAATACACATATAGGCCTACATTTTTGAACAGCCATCCACAACAACCCCAATCTGTAAGGCGCAAATAGCTAAATGAGAAAGCAGTGTGATTCACATCAATGCACTATGTAGCCTAAATATCAATAATAAGTGATAAGCTATCCATATTGCCCATAGGCTGCACACCTGCACCATTGCTGTCATCCTTACCTCCAAGCATTTATTCAAGTTGGATCATCTTTGGATGCTGACAACAGTCGCACCATTGGAAGACAGCTTGGCTGTAGCATACAAAAGCCTATTCCTGCTCTTTTCCTGTGATCCATCAAACACATTTGGTGTGTCATCATAGTGGTCTCTGACTTGTGGTCAGACTCGCTCGGCTGAAAAAACTTTAAACTTGCACCTTTTTTCTATGCTGATTGAAATATCATTGAGAAAACAGAAAGGTGTCAAATAATTTAAAAGTAATCCTAGAAGTAATCATCGTTTTTCAAAAGTATCTGTAATCTGTTTACAATATTTTTGCTGGTAATGTAACAGATTACTGTTAGTTTTTTTGTAATTACATGTAATGGATTGTTACTCCCCAACCCTGCAAATAATGAGACAATAATGAGACAATTTGTAAGTCCCTCTGGATAAGAGCGTCTGCTAAATGACTTAAATGTAAATGTTCAGTCTGTCGACAAGCATTTGTCTTAGATTCTAACACCCTAGTCTAAAGGGCTAATGCATCAATATTAGCTACAATTAGTGACACAACACATATTGTATACAGCAGAGCCTTGAAATTAGTTAGTGTTTCAGTTGGTGTTTATATCTCACCACAATGTCAAACATTAGCATATTGTGTCACATCATCATTCAGTTGCACTCTTATTAAAGGCTTTGACAAACTAATGACTAGATGAACATTGGTGGACTTAGCAAGTGTGAAAAAATAAGGTTTGGTGTGCTGAAACACTTTTTAAACCACAATTTATATATTACTTACACTTAATTGATGTTTTGATGCCTGTACCTGGCCTCCTTGGATTCAGTGACACAAAATATCATGGACACCTATAAGAACAACAATGTGAATATTGGTGGGGAAACACACAAATGGTAGTAAAAATGTGCAGGTAGATAGTATGCATAGTAAACGAAATACCCCCTTGAAAGGTAAACCGTCTGAATTCAGATAGATGACAAGCTGCCATCTTGTCTCACCCTCTCAAAGAGAATGCCTTTGAAATGGGAACCCTGATTTAAGCTTGTGACCATATTCAGGTATTGTGTCAATGTGGGTGTATGACACTAATGGTTGCCTCTTCCTGCTGCAGGTCCTTTCATGATGTGATCTGAGGGTGACTGTCGTATCATCCCCCTACTCACCACACTACCTCAGCGAGAAAGAGACTGTGTCAGAGAGAGAAGAGACGAAGAAAGCAGCCATGGGGTAAGGAGCGAAACCTCAACAAACATAGTATCATTATCATACTGTAAAATATAAATATATGTTAAATGGATAGTTCACAGGTATTAGAATAATTTACATGGTGCCAATCTTTTCCATTATGTTTTTCATTGAAGCCTGCATATTTCTCCTTATGCTTGTGGAGAGGAATATACACAAAAATGAAGGTGGAATATGGACTCAGTTCAACATTAGACAACTTTTGAGGCACGATAATGTCAGACTAATTTAGATTAGTGTTATTTTTTAAATTAGATTTTTTGGCAAAAACAGTGGCGTCGACAAATTCGAATTGGGGCAGCTTTTCTATCAAAGTGGCTGGTTTCCTTGAAAAAATCATGAAAGAAATACATATCCTTACAAATGTTTACACAATTCACTAATTTCATGACATCAAGCTTAGCTTGCTCATTTGAGCAAATTTACTGGGTTCATTATTCTACATCAACCAAGACACTCTGTATCTAATTGCCCTCCTTTAAAATGACTTACCCAATATGTAAATGCTCAGAGAATGTAGGTCTCCTTTGATCTGTTCAAATGCAGCACTATCATTTCTGATTCACCCCCAACAGAGACACAGTAAGGGGTCTGGGGCTTTTAAAATTACAACTATAATTTTTTCCCCCTGTTTTGTCTGCAATGCAGGAAAAAGCCCCTGATAATGTTTATTCCCCCCAAAAAAAAAATGACAAAAAAAAGATAGAGAAACGGTTCCACTTTGGGACCAAAGGCTTAGGATGGAGTTGAAGATGTTCCTTTATTAAATATATATTGTACTTTTTACAGTTTTTCTAAACAGTTTGAAATGCTTCCTCTTCTGGGTTTTAGGCTGGGTAACTGTAAAGCACTTTGTGACAACTGCTGATGTTAAAAGGGCTTTATAAAATGCATTTGCAAGGGAGCAGTGTATGTGACTGAAGCCGGGAGTGTTACAGCTAGACCAAGGACTCTGTAAAATATTTTTACAACAACATTTGTCACAAAATTATTTCCATTTAGACCGTCATTTTTGTGTATATGAGTAAGTGGATGAGTGAGTGAGAAAAAGAGAGTGAAAAATTCAGCCACCACAAACCAACCAAACCAGCACTTCCTACCCTCTGCGGAGCAGGCTTCTGCACTTTAATTGTGCTTTGTCAACCTCTGACCAAAGCTCAATCAAAACACTGTGAATAAAACAATGAGGCCATTCTGGAACAATAGTAATCCCGTCATGCACTGGTGTATTGTGAAGTTACCCTGGATGCTGATATTGGGTCAGTTTAGCATTTTCCCCACTAATAGTTATGGTGAACTAACACTCGCACTTGACTTTTTCCCTCCTTACTAGCTCTAACTTTGCTGATAGCTACTTTATTGAGGAGAAATGTACTTACTAGACTGTGATCTGTGGTTGTCCCAAAGCCACTCCTGCGTTGGCTGTGTGCTTAGGGTTGTAGTCCTGTTGGAAGGTGAACCTTCGCCCCAGTCTGAGGTACTGAGCGATCTGGAGCAGGTTTTCATCAAGGATCTCTCTGTACTTTGCTCCATTCATCTTTCCCTCGATCCTGACTAGTGTCCCAGTCCCTGCCGCTGAAAAACATCCCCAAGGCATGACGCTGCCACCCCCATGCTTCACAGTGGGGATGGTGCCAGGTTTCCTCCAGACGTGACGCTTGGCAGTCAGGCCAAAGAGTTCAATCTTGGTTTCATCAGACCAGAGAATCTTGTTTTTCATGGTCTGAGAGTCCTTTAGGTGCCTTTTGGCAAACTCCAAGCAGGCTGTCATGTGCCTATTACTGAGGAGTGGCTTCCGTCTGGCCACTCTACCATAAAGGCCTGATGGGTGGAGTGCTGCAGAGATGGTTGTCCTTCTGGAAGGTTCTCCCATCTCCACAGAGGAACTCTGGAGCTCTGTCAGAGTGACCATCGGGTTCTTGGTCACCTCCCTGACCAAGGCTCTTCTCCCCCGATTGCTCAGTTTGGCTGGGCGGCCAGCTCTAGGAAGAGTCTTGGTGGTTCCAAACTTCTTCTATTTAAGAATGATGGAGGCCACTGTGTTCTTGGGGACCTCCAATGCTGCAGAAATGTTTTGGTAGCCTTCCCCAGATCTGTGCCTCGACACAATCCTGTCTCGGAGCTCTACGGACAATTCCTTCGACCTCATGGCTTGGTTTTTGCTCTGACATGCACTGTCAACGGTGGGACCTTATATAGACAGGTGTGTGCCTTTCCAAATCATGTCCAATCAATTGAATTTACCACAGGTGGACTCCAATCAAGTTGAAGAAACATCTCAAGGATTTTCAATGGAAACAGGATGCACCTGAGCTCAATTGTTGAGTCTCATAGCAAAGGGTTTGAATACTTATGTAAATAAGGTATTTCTGTTTTTCATTTTTAATACATTTGCAAAAATTCCTAAAAACTTGTTTTTACTTTGTCATTATGTGGTATTCTGTGTAGATTGATGAGGGACATGTTTTATTTAATCCATTTTAGAATAAGGCTGTAATGTAACAAAATGTGGAAATAGGGAAGGGGTTTGAATACTTTCCAGAATACACTGTAGGTAGGGATAAAGTGACCATGCAACAGGATAGATAATAAACAGTAACAGCAGCGTATGTGATGAGTCAAAAGAGTTAGTGCAAAAAGGGTCAATGCAGATAGTCTGGGTTGGTTAACTATTTAACTAACTATTTAGCAGTCTTATGGCTTGGGGTAGAAGCTGTTCTGGGTCTTGTTGGTTCCAGACTTGGTGCATCGGTACTGCTTGCCAAGCGGTAGCAGAGAGAACAGTCTATGACTTGGATGCGGTGTCCTGCTACGCACCAGTGTGTTCTGTGCACCACATGCGTATTACTTTAGTATTCTCCCAGCACAGTGCACAATACATTGTAAAGTTATAATCTGTTCTGTTTAGGGGTAGGTAGGGGAGACAGGCCTGCACCTTCACAGACACCCCCCCACTCCGAGCCAGCTTGCTTCTTCTCTTTCTGTCACTATCAAACTATCAAGGAATTCAATAATAAAAAAGGAATGAAAATAACTTCTTCCTTCTTTTCTTTTCTTTTTTAAGTATCTGAAAGGGGCTTTCATGGACTGCTGCATAATGTAGGTTGTCATAGCAACAGCCTCCCTCCTGGGAGGGGAGAGGCTGCAGAGAGTGATCCCCTTAGTAACCAAGGCCACGCTGCAAGTTGAGCACGCACGGGATAAAGTTGAACATCGAAGTGAACAAAACTTTTCACAATTGGAGTGTCAAAAGAATTGCCCAACATGTGTAGGCCTATGTGATTTTAGAGTCAAAGTTTGCAAACTTTCATGAGTTTGATTAGGCTATGTGAAATAATTATTGTGGGAAGGAGCTATTTCGAAATTATTAAAATAAAACAAATCTATATATAATATTTAATATTTATCATCTAAATATTTGTATGTTAAGGCATAGGCTACAAATAATAAAATAGAAAACAAACAAACAGTCAATTCTCCACCCTGTCACAAAAAAATTAAATGAAATCACAAAAGCAGCATACACTTGAATAATGTATGAAATATAGTCTATTTTTTTACATCTGCTGCGCACATCCAATGAATGTAATATTCATGGCCTTTTTAAGCGGATTGGGTTAATGCATGTGTGTATTCCACTGGGATTGCCTCCCTGCCTCGCTTTTTTGTCACAACAGATATGCATTTAAAGCTGCAGCGTAGAACCAACCCACTGCTTCATTTCCACTGAAATTGACAGAGAAGGCAGGGTGCGCACAGTTTTTGCTCCTCTCTCGTAAATATTGCCCTGACGAGACTGATTGACCATACACAAATGCTCTAACAAAACGTGAGTATTTCTCAGTTTATTCTTGGAGGGATACTTCGAGATCTGTTCAATGTGTTCGTTGTTTGATGCGTCATTGTAAATTATTGCAATTTGTTTTATCAAACGATGCATGTAGTCTAGAGCGCATGCATGGGACACTTGCGTTATTGTATGAAGATTGAAATAGGCTACTCAAACAATGTTGAAATGTTGTTTCAGTCACTCGTCACTTGCTTTATCAGCACAAGAAATCAATGCGTGTCATATGCAGTCTTGTTTGATTTAATATAGTTTTATGGTTTGACTTGTTGTAGGCTATTCTCATACATTGTTGCCATATAAAAACATTTCTCCACCCATCAGCTACTGGCAACATTTCACCACCCACAGCTTCTTGAATGGCACTCAGGATGGTTTTGAAGGGCCATCCTCTGTCTGATTGGGTAACATGGCATCATAGGTGAGGAGGGATGCATGGATGAAATGCATCTGGGGCCAGATATATCAAGGTTCTCAGAGTAGGAGTGCTGACCTACGATCAGATCAGGTCCCCCCCTGTCCATGTAATCTTATTTATGGTGATCTAAAAGGCTAAACTGACCCTAAATCAGCCCTCCTACTCTGAGATGCTTGATCCATACAGCCCAAGGACAGGACTAGAGTATGTAGGCCTGCGCTGGATTAGAACTATTGATGCTATGTTAGCATTTTAGGTTATTCATTTCTTGTACTCCTTGTTTTTGTTGAATCGTTTTACTTGCAATGGTCATAATATGTGATAGCTTCAGCTGACTTATTTCACTACTCGGTCATTGTAGGTTGCTGGATAAGATGGTATGTCTGTGGTTGCACGTACTACTATCTCATTTGTTGTTTTCTTTCATTTAGACTCATTCATGAAGTTTGTATGAAATCCATTCTTCCATTCACACAGTACTTTGGTATGCTCCAGTAGTCTTCACATGAATTAATAACATTGCTTCAGTCACGGCTTCATACAGTCATTCAATTTACATTCCTTTTCCTCAGACCCCCAGTTCCTCTAAGCAGATTCTGTAATTGAATGCACTGTAAAGTCTTATTACATAACCCTCTCACTTTCTCTCGCTCTCTTTTTGTCTATCTCTCTCTTTTCATCTCTCTTGCTCTGCCTCTCTCTCAATTCAAAGGGCTTTATTGGCATGGGAAACACGTTTACATTGCCAAAGCAAGTGGAAAAGATAACAAACAAAAGTGATAAACAGTCTGAAATTAACAGTAAATATTACACTTACAAACGTTTAAAAAGAATAGACATTTCAAATGTTATATTACTGGCAATGTACAATGTGCAAATAGTTGAAGTACGAAAGGGAATATAAATCGACAGATAAATATAGGATGTATTTACAATGTGCTCTACTGGTTGCCCTTTTCTTGTGGCAACAGGTCACAAATATTGCTGCTGTGATGGCACACTGTGGTATTTCACCTAATAGATATGGGAGTTTATCAAAATTGTATTTGTTTTCAAAATTTTTTTAGGTCTGTGTAATCTGAGGGAAATATGTGTCTCCAATATGGTCATACATTTGGCAGGAGGTTAGGAAGTGCAGCTCAGTTGCCACCTCATTTTGTGGGCAGTGGGCACATAGCCTGTCTTCTCTCGAGAGCCAGGTCTGCTCACTGAGTCTGTACATAGTCAAAGGTTTCCTTAATTATGGGTCAGTCACAGTAGTCAGGTATTCTGCCACTGTACTCTCTGTTTAGGGCCAAATAGCATTCCAGTTTGCTTAGTTTTTTGGTTAGTTCTTTCCAATGTGTCAAGTAATTATCTTTGCATTTTCTAAAGTTTTGGATGGGTCTAATTGTGTTGCTGACCTGGGGCTCTGTGGGGTCTGTTTGTGTTTGTGAACAGAGCCCCAGGACCAGCTTGCTGAGGGGAATTTTCTCTAGGTTCATCTCTCTTTAGCTGAGGGTTTTGTTATGGAAGGTTTGGGAATCGCTTCATTTCAGGTGGTTGTAGAATTTAATGGCTCTTTTCTGGATTCTGATAATTAGGGGGTATCGTGGCTCTCGCTCTCGCTCTCGCTCTCTCGCTCTCTCTCTCGCTCTCTCTCTAACCCCTCTCTCTCCCCATCTCTTTTATTGGATGGCTTCCCACCACACAGTGGCAAAGTCCTCCCTGTGACATCAGTGGCTCATGAATGCAGTAACTATTTCTCAGAAACAGGAAGTAGCGTGGGACGGGTGCCGCAGTATGTTAGCAGGATGCGCGTTCCTCCACTACTGCACCAGTGCAGTGCAGCCCCAGAGCTGGACCTGAGGGATTGTTTTTCTCTTCTCATGGCCTACATATATTGTATATGCAGTGTTTCTCATTTCAGGAGTAGGGAGAAGTTGCCCCTAGACACTGATCTAGGGTCAGTTTATCATTTTCTCCAATAATGGTTAGGATTAGGGGTGGTAATACCCAGGAGGTGCAGGTTTTTGTTATTTCCTAGTATTAACACACCTGATTAACTTCATCAAGAGATTGGTGATTAGTTGATGAGTTGAATCAGGTGTGAATTGAGAGTGTTGGGCTAGAACAAAACATTTGCACCCCTGGCGGTTCCCTCCAGGAATGTATCGAGAAACTGCTATATAGGCAGGAGGAAGGTACCAGTAACTATGCAGTTCACTCCTTTATATGGGCCCTTGTAGATTTTAAGGATCGAATGGGTATAAGAAAGTTGTAATAGCGCTGCCTAGCCTTCTGGTTAGCTAAATGGAGTTTCTGGCATATTGCTTATTCACATTATCCTCTCACCAGATCTAAAAGGAGACATCAATAAGACTTAGTGTCTAGGTTAATCTCTCTAATGCATGCATGGAAAATAGTGATATCCATTGCATGTTGCTCAAACCATGCTGCAGTGTGGCAATATTGCCTTGCCGGTATTGATAGTTAGTAGTGGCTAGGCTACTGGACGGTTGACCACTTATTGACTTATCCAGTTTGGACACAGCCTGTGGGCCCTAAAGGCTTACAACACTGGTGTCCTTTTGACGTTTGGTGACCCATGTGAGGATGTGGGTCGATGGCAATGGTTGCTGCTGGAAGCCAGGCTGGTTCTGGCTGGGGGTTGTTAATGTGCAGGGTGACTAGCTGGTGGTAATTGGTTGCAACACACACACTCACACATGCAAATACCCACTCACAACAAGTGTATTTCCCACTCATACCAGTAGGGGATGTCAATGGCTCACAAAAGAAGCATGAATCAATGCATGAAATCCACCATTGTACTGAAAGTCTCCCACACACCTTCACAACAACAAATTAGATGGTTATCTTGGGTCAGTTTTGCATTTCCCACAGTAATGGTTAATGTAAGGATTGGGGGAGGGGAAGCTGATCTTATATCTGTAGCTATATGAAACCAACCCAGAGCATGATGGAGATGCTGGAAGCGTAACACTGGAGAGTTCTCCTGCTGTTTGTTATGCAGTGTATTATGAGTGAACACACACATTGGAGAGGTTAAAATTAATTTGAATATGGTGGTGCTGGAGACGTAGCAGCATGTCATTCACGGGTGGCCTACTACCCTCTGTACTGTATTACTTACATACAGTACCAGTCAAAAGTTTGGACACACCTACTCATTCAAGGGTTTTTCTTTATTTTTACTATTTTTTATATTGTAGAATAATAGTGAAAACATCAAAACTATGAAATAACACATATGGAAAAAAGTATTTGATCCCCTGCTGATTTTGTACGTTTGCCCACTGACAAAGAAATGATCAGTCTATCATTTTAATGGTAGGTTTATTTGAACAGTGAGAGACAGAATAACAACAACAAAATCCAGAAAAACGCATGTCAAAAATTTTATAAGTTGATTTGCATTTTAATGAGGGAAATAAGTATTTGACCCCCTCTCAATCAGAAAGATTTCTGGCTCCCAGGTGTCTTTTATACAGGTAACGAGACTCTTAAAGGGAGTGCTCCTAATCTCAGCTTGTTCACTGTAATAAAGACACCTGTCCACAGAAGCAATCAATCAATCAGATTCCAAACTCTCCACCATGGCCAAGACCAAAGAGCTCTCCAAGGATGTCAGGGACAAGATTGTAGACCTACACAAGGCTGGAATGGGCTACAAGACCATCGCCAAGCAGCTTGGTGAGAAGGTGACAACAGTTGGTGCGATTGTTCGCAAATGGAAGAAACACACAACTCTCAATCTCCCTCGGCCTGGGCTCTCACCTCGTGGAGTTACAATGATCATGAGAACGGTGAGGAATCAGCCCACAACTACACGGGAGGATCTTGTCAATGATCTCAAGGCAGCTGGGACCATAGTCACCAAGAAAACAATTGGTAACACACTACGCCGTGAAGGACTGAAATCCTGCAGCGCCCTCAAGGTCCCCCTGCTCAAGAAAGCACATATACAGGCCCGTCTGAAGTTTGCCAATGAACATCTGAATAATTCAGAGGAGAACTGGGTGAAAGTGTTGTGGTCAGATGAGACCAAAATCGAGCACTTTGGCATCAACTCATCTCGCCATGTTTGGAGGAGGAGGAATGCTGCCTATGACCCCAAGAACACCATCCCCACCGTCAAACATGGAGGTGGAAACATTATGCTTTGGGGGTGTTTTTCTACTAAGGGGACAGGACAACTTCACCGCATCAAAGGGACGATGGACGGGGCCATGTACCGTCAAATCTTGGGTGAGAACCTCCTTCCGTCAGCCAGGGCATTGAAAATGGGTCGTGGATGGGTATTCCAGCATGACAATGACCCAAAACACACGGCCAAGGCAACAAAGGAGTGGCTCAAGATTAAGCACATGAAGGTCCTGGAGTGGCCTAGCCAGTCTCCAGACCTTAATCCCACAGAAAATCTGTGGAGGGAGCTGAAGGTTCGAGTTGCCAAACGTCAGCCTCGAAACCTTAATGACTTGGAGAAGATCTGCAAAGAGGAGTGGGACGAAATCCCTCCTGAGATGTGTGCAAACCTGGTGGCCAACTACAAGAAATGTCTGACCTCCTGTGATTGCCAACAAGGGTTTTGCCACCAAGTACTAAGTCATGTTTTGCAGAGGGGTCAAAAACTTATTTCCCTCATTTAAAATGCAAATCAATTCATAACATTTTTGACATGCGTTTTTCTGGATTTTGTTGTTATTCTGTCTCTCACTGTTCAAATAAACCTACCATTAAAATTATAGACTGATCATGTCTTTGTCAGTGGGCAAACGTACAAAATCAGCAGCGGATCAAATACTTTTTTCCCTCACTGTACATACATACAGTTGAAGTCAGAAGTTTACATACACTTAGGTTGGAGTTGTTAAATCGTTTTTTCACCACTCCACACATTTCTTGTTAACAAACTATAGTTTTGGGAAGTTGGGTACGACATCTACTTTGTGCATGACACAAGTAATTTTTCCAACAATTGTTTACAGACAGATTATTTCACTTATAATTCACTGTATCACAATTCCAGTGGGTCAGAAGTTTACATACACTAAGTTGACTGTGCCTTTTAAACAGCTTGGAAAATTCCAGAAAATGATATGGCTTTAGAAGCTTCTGATTGACATAATTTGAGTCAATTGGAGCTGTACCTGTGGATGTATTTCAAGGCCTACCTTCAAACTCAGTGCCTCTTTGCTTGACATCATGGGAAAATCAAAATAAATCAGCCAAGACCTCAGAAAAAAAATTGTAGACCTCCACAAGTCTGGTTCATCCTTGGGAGCAATTTCCAAATGCCTGAAGGTACCTCGTTCATCTGTACAAACAATAGTACGCAAGTATAAACACCATGGGACCACGCAGCTGTCATACCGCTCAGGAAGGAGACGAGTTCTGTCTCCTAGAGATGAACGTACTTTGGTGCAAATCAATCCCAGAACAACAGCAAAGGACCTTGTGAAGATTCTGGAGGAAACGAGTACAAAAGTATCTATATCCACAGTAAAATGAGTCCTATATCGACATAACCTGAAAGGCTGCTCAGCAAGGAAGAAGCAACTGCTCCAAAACAGCCATAAAAAGCCAGACTATGGTTTGCAACTGCACATGGGGACAAAGATTGTACTTTTTAGAGAAATGTCCTCTGGTCTAATGAATCAAAAATAGAACTGTTTGGAAGAATAAGGGAGTGACTTGCAAGCCAAAGAACACCATCCCAACCCTGAAGCACTGGGGTGGCAGCGTCATGCTGTGGGGGTGCTTTACTGCAGGAGGGACTGGTGCATTTCACAAAATAGATGGCATCATGAGGAAGGAAAATTATGTGGATGTATTGAAGCAACATCAAGACATCAGTCAGGAAGTTAAAGCTTGGTCGCAAATGGGTCTTCCAAATGGACAATGACCCCAAGCATACTTCCAAAGTTGTGGCAAAATGGCTTAAGGACAACAAAGTCAAGGTATTGGAGTGGCCATCACAAAGCCCTGACCTCAATCCTATAGAAAATGTGTGGGCAGCACTGAAAAAGTGTGTGTGCGAGCAAGGAGGCCTACAAACCTGACTCAGTTACACCAGCTCTGTCAGGACGAATGGGCCAGAATTCACCCAACTTATTGTGGGAAGCTTGTGGAAGGCTACCCAAAACGTTTGACCCAAGTTAAACAATTTTAAAGGCAGTGCTACCAAATACTAATTGAGTGTATGTAAACTTCTGACCCACTGGAAAAAAAGCTGAAATAAATCATTCTCTCTACTATTATTCTGACATTTCACATTCTTAAAATAAAGTGGTGATACTAACTGATCTAAGACAGGGAATTTTTACTAGGATTAAATGTCAGGAATTGTGAAAAACTGAGTTTACATACACCTTAGCCAAATACATTTAAACTTCCGACTTCAACTGTACATACATACATGCATGTATGCATGCATGCATGCATGCATGCATACAGTACCAGTCAAAAGTTTGGACACACCTACTCATTCAAGGGTTTTTCTTTATTTTTACTATTTTTTATATTGTAGAATAGTAGTGAAGACATAAAGTATGAAAGAACACAAATGGAATCATGTAGTAACCAAAAAAAGTGTTAAACAAATCAACCTATCTTTTATATTTGAGATTCTTCAAATAGCCACCTTTTGCCTTGATGACAGCTTTGCACACTCTTGGCATTGTCTCAACCAGCTTCATGAGGTAGTCACCTGAAATGCATTTCAATTAACAGGTATGCCTTCTTTTAAAGTTAATTTGTGGAATTGCTTTCCTTAATGTGTTTGAGCCAATCAGTTGTGTTGTGACAAGGTAGGGGGTATACAGAAGATAGCCCTATTTGGTAAAAGACCAAGTCCATATTATGGCAAGAACAGCTCAAATAAGCAAAGAGAAACGACAGTCCATCATTACTTTAAGACATGAAGGTCAGTCAATACGGAAAATGTCAAGAACTTTGAAAGTTTCTTCAAGTGCAGTTGCAAAAACCATCAAGCGCTATGATGAAACTGGCTCTCATGAGGACTGCCACAGGAATGGAAGACCCAGAGTTACCTCTGCTGCTGAGGATAAGTTCATTAGAGTTACCAGCCTCAGAAATTGCAGTCCAAATAAATGCTTCACTGAGTTCAAGTAACAGACACATCTCAACATCAACTGTTCAGAGGAGACTGTGTGAATCAGACCTTCATGATTGAATTGCTGCAAAGAAACCATTACTAAAGGACACCAATAAGAAGAAGAGACTTGCTTGGGCCAAGAAACACGAGCAATGGACATTAGACCATTAGACACCTCCAGGCTGTGTAAGGGCTATTTTTTCCACAATCCCCCGACCTCAACCCAATTGAGATGGTTTGGGATGAGTCGGACCGCAGAGTGAAGGAAAAGCAGCCAACAAGTGCTCAGAATATGTGGGAACTCCTTCAAGACTGTTGGAAAAGCATTCCAGGTGAAGCTGGTTGAGAGACTGACAAGAGTGTGCAAAGCTGTCATCAAGGCAAAGGGTGGCTATTTTGAAGAATCTCAATTATAAAATATATTTTGATTTGTTTAACACTTTCTTGGTTACTACATGATTCCGTGTGTTATTTCATAGTTTTCATGTCTTCACTATTATTCTACAATGTAGAAAATAGTAAAAATAAAGAAAAACCCTGGAATGGGTAGGTGGGTCCAAACTTTTGACTGGTACTGTACATGCATACACACACACACACACACACACACACACACAGAGAACAGCTTGTTTCCATGGCACCCGTAATGTAATGGTGTGATTTGGTGTGCTCCTCTGAGTAGAAAATGGGTTAATGTACCCTGAAAAGCTGGCTCGTAATTGATTACATTCAGAGAAGCAATAGAGTAGATTTAGGAATAGTGAATGGACTGATGAGTTGTCTTAGCGAAGAAGATTGTTGTGTAAATGGACGAGCTATGCCTGACCGCAATGCCGTACCTAGGATAATCGTGTGTGTGTTTGCATGCCTGTTTGTGCGTTTTTCTGTCTGTACATGTCTAGGTCTGTGTATGTGTACAATATTTCCAGGGCTCTCATCTTGCAGCCAATCCAAGCATGAAATAGCATGTATGCTCTCTGCCCACTCCTCTCATCCTCTCTGGGTTCAATGCTAACAGTCTGCTATCGCTCTCTGTCTGCGTCCCAAATGGGCTCTTGTCAAAAGTAGTGCACTATATAGGGAATAAGGTGTCATTTGGGACGCAGGCTCTGTTTCTCTCTCTCTCTCTCTCTCTCTCTCTCTCCAAGCAGATTTAGACCAAATCACTTATCTAATCTCATCTACCGCTGAGGCCAACATACGTGAACTTGCATACATTGAAGTGGCTCCTAACCACTGAATCCTGATCAGATATTGTTCCATTCACATCATGGTTAAGGTTAAAATGGGGATAATTTTTTGTATGTGAAGGGTGATTCTAGGGGTTGGTCTCAATAGTCTAATATGGATTCCTCTCCTTGTTTCCTCTCCTTATTTTGTACTAATCTCCAATGAATGTGGTAAATGTCCACTCAAATGTTGCTTTTGCCCGGCTAGTTATTTCATGTCAGTGCAGATGAAGGAAAATGTAGACTATTGAGATACACCCCAGACACCTTGTACACCATGTTTGGCATGATCACTCAACTATCTCTATATTTCACACTTGCTGTTGTATCCCAGTAAGTGTATGTTTGTGTTCTGCAATGACCAGTGGACATTATCAGAGAAGCCCATCTACCATCTATTAACACAGAGGCTAGCTAGACTGAATGCAAACCTCTGAGTCAACCAAGTACACTCTGTCCTAATGTGTCTAAGTACACATTGTACGCTGTATTCTGTGATGTCATGATGTTTTGTGTTTTCCCAGGACCACAGATGGAAATTAGCTATTTGGCTACATCTGATTTAAATACAGTTCTTGTGCATAGTCCCTGACAAATAAACGAAAATAAAAATAGGCTAAACATTATAACTGTGTATGTTGTTGTAGGCGTGTCCTGGTTATGGCTATGTGATGGTGATGCTATAGGTCATAGTAGGCCTGTGTCTCCATAGACCCTTCTTTAAGAGGGTCTTAATCCATTTAAGTGAGGGTGGAAGTGGTTAGGGAGGATACAAATGCATTTGGTGATTGCTGCAGACATTATTAGGCTCTGCCAATAGCATTACAGTAGGAGAGAGAGAGGAAATTCCCAAGGGCAGGTCTGTGGCATAAGGACATATTGGCTAGAGAGTGTGTGTGTGTGTGTGGAGGGTGTTTTTGAAGGGGGGAGGTAGGGCTAGGGATCTCTGTATTTTTCTATGTCTGCATACGTGCATAGGGTGTGTGATGAGTCACCAGACAACATAAGTGTTTCTTTCATTGTCCAGTGCCGTGCTGCAGTTCCAATGGCTGTGCTGTGAGAGATATAGAGATGGAAGGCTATTTAAGAGGAAGGCTTTATTGGTATCAGTGGCACCAGACCAAAACAGGATAGACTGAGTTTGCCCTACTCCCCTCTGTGCCAAACACTGCAGAGAGGGGTCCTTCTGCTGTCTGACATATACATTCACACAGCACTGTTCACCAGACTCGTGCTGTGTTGTTTTCAAGACCCCAGGGAGCTTCAGAGTGGCATGTTATTATGACCAGTGCTCCCTTGATCATGGTGATTGGTGGGTAAAGTAGTTTTCTGGAAGTAGTACTGTATTTCTCTTCCCCCGTGCCTCAACATCCTGTCTTTGTTTGGGGAGATGGACTGCATTTCATTTCAAAACAGTGGTCCCTGTCCCTGTGCCCTTGTTCACTCCCCTTCACACATCTGAGACAGCTGGATGGGTAAAGGCAACATGGCCAAAAACGAGTTGGAGCTGTTGCTTACACCTACCCTGTCGTTTCAGGTCTGTGAAGGGGAGTGAAGGGGGGCATAAGGAGGGAGCATCTTTCTGGAATGAAGCCCAGCCATGCTCATCTGGGTGTTGTTGCATCATCGCTGTTGTTTACAAAGCTGTAGACTACAAACCCCAGGGCTACTTTGACAACCTGTTGGTTAATGAATGAATAAATAGCCTATGATCTTTGTCCTTACATAAGGGGTGTCAAACTCAATTCCTGGAGGGCTGTGTTTCTGCTGGTGTTTGTTATTTCCTTTCGATTTGTGTCCAGTTAAGACCTAGACAACAAGGAGGGGAGTTCCTAACTATTCAATTACCTTAAATGATCAATCAATGACAAGGGAGTGAGCGAAAACCTGCAGACACTCCGCCTTCCAGGATTTGAGTTTGACACCCCTGCAAGACAAACACGCAGAAAGTGAACTTTTGGACAGCCAAATAATGTATATAAAATTGGTGCTCAATTAGCTCTCTACTGTATTTTAGCATGTTATTCATGAGTATGGCCTTTTAGTAAAGACTTTACAAGAAGTGACAACATAATTCTTAATTGGCACAATTTTAGTCAATAGTCTGCATATTCATTCATCATCCGCTAGTGTTTTGCTCCAGGTCTAATTGTGAGGCCAACAACACTTTCAGCTTTCAGCTGTGTAGCGGCATTGCTTCCTGATCGATAACTGTGTTCAGACTGCCCACACAACTATACCAATGTGACTCAGTACTTTCCCAAAGGATGCTGGGATGTCAGCTGGGTCGTGTTCTTGGTGCATGGTCATTAGGCATCGAACTGAACAAATGGGACTGAAACTGGGAGGGAAATTTGATTTGACTTCCTGAACTCCAATAAAAAAGGCTTGTTTTTGTTTTCTGTTACAAAATGTTTTGCCGCTTTGTACCCCTAATGAACACGACCCAAGAAGGGTCTGAGGGGCCTGGTGCTGGACTCCTAGGCCCTGTTCCATTTTGGCCACTAGACCCTTCCCTTAGCCCCTACCTCTGCTGTTCACAGATCTGAAATTACTTGATCGGTGAAAACAAGTTAAGCATAGCATATTTAGTGAGTTAGGGGAAGCCATTGCCGCATTGCTTCCACTTATCCAGTCTGTCCACATCTGTGAACACTGAATGGGTAAGAATATGGGGTAGAGGCTAGGGACTTAAATAGAACCGAACCCAAAACCGCCACAAAACACTCCCCGTCGATGTAATAATCTACTGATAAAGGCCTATTCCACAAGGACTAGCTTTTCGACTCTCTTGCCCCTAACTTAACAACCTCTTTTGAACCCTACATTTCCCCAGCCTCAGGGGCTTTGCCTTCTATTTGGTACTGTTTAGCTCACTTTGGTTCTTGTATTCAATTTCTCTGGTATAATTAATAACATCATTGCTGAGTCCTTCTCCCGCTGGCCTGCCATATAACAAATAAATGGAAGACACGTGCAAAAAGCAGTTAAGGTTGATTATCTTTTCCTGTTTCTCCATTAAAAAACTGTGCTGTTGCTGCAAGGCTTATAGTGAGTTATTTGACACCACTTTGTGTAGATACCTTTGGGAAAGACATTACTACCATCTTGTGGTTAGTGAATGGTTGGCCAAAACCCAGGAAATGGTTTTTGCCAACCATTTACTCAGACCTATCGTCAGAGGTGTGGAGAAGACCATGAAACCGTAATGGAGGAGAACTCAACGACCGCTTGTTTGGTTTTGAGGGCTAATGGAGCGTGCAGATGTTTTTACCCCCACTCCTCATCAGGGACTTTATGTAGGAGTCCTGAAGTTTAAACCAGTTATTTACCTCAGCAATTACATAAATTCAATGTGCTGCAATGTTGTTGTTTTTAGGCACTGGAAAAGGTGCCTGATTCATTCAGTACTGTACTATATACAATACATTTATGTGAAATAGGTTCCCATACTGGTTCTACATCTAATGAAAATGCATGTATTATGTACGGTATCATAGTACTTTTACCTTGGATTGAATAGAAGTGAAATAAATAGCTTTACTATCATTTTCACCTGGAGAGAAACACCATTGTAAATACAAATATTATCATCCCTTTCTAACCATGCAAAACATGCTCTTCTAAAACATGACATTCAAATCAACAGTGGCTTCCGGCCTGTCCTGTTTGTTTCCCCCTCTCCTCTCCTCTTTTTACACATCCCTTCCTCTCTCCCTCCTTATCTAGTGAAGTCTGTTGTTTTCTGCCTGTGACGCCTCTGGCCCTGTGGGGAGCAGCCAAACACACACATGTGGCCACCCCCAAGCCTCACTGAGCTCTGCGATTGGTCAATGCCTCTCCCCTGACAGTGGGTCCCCTCCCCCCTCCCGCTCCACTCAGCTGGTGGTTTCTCTGTCAGTCTGTTTGCATTATTGTAACAGCTCCAGCCTCTCACACACGCTCCCTCACACACACACACACACACACACACCGTGTCAGAGATGAGAGGGATTATGTGACAGGGAAATCTGTGTGGACGTTCTCACATACCGAGAGAGGAGATAGAAACAGAACAGCCATGGAGTTCAAGTAAGTGGTGTTTTCTGGGCATGGAGAAGGGAGGATGGAAAGAGAGAGGGGAGAAAAATTGGGACATTGACAAGAGAAATGAAGAAGGGAGGAAGTTGTATTATATGCGTAGTGTCTCCTTTGGGGTGATAGAGGTGTGTGTGTGTGTGTGTGAAGTCTCCATGTATGTCACTAAGTGTGCGTCTCTGTAGGGCTGCCCCTCTAGCACCTACAGTCAGAGATAATGAGTTGACTAGACACATACAATGTCAAGGGAAAGATCGATAGTTGACTTCCTCATTTCACTCAAATACCATATATCTCTTGAAATATTACTGGAACCATTTTCTTGAATAGGAACATCCTATCACAACACTACGAGCAATTGTGTGGTGGCTGAATGTTGAACTTAGATCTTACTGTGTGTACACATAGCACGTGTGTGTGTGTGCGCTCATTCTTCTACAGTATTTTTGTTTGTCAGGTGTTTGACACTTGCACTTGTTCTCCCATTGTGTGTGTGTGTGTGTGTGTGTGTGTGTGTGTGTGTGTTGAGTTTTATCAGCATGGGCAGGCTGTAGACTGACGCCCATGCGAGGAAACCAGACACTGATGATACATTGATAGGAGGAGGGCTGTGAGAGTGTGTGTGTGTGTGTGTCCAAAATGGGACCATAGTCCCTACATAGTGCACTACTTTTGCCCAGAGCCATATGGGCCCTGGTCAAAAGTGGTGCACTAAATAGGGGGGCTCTGGTCAAAACTAGTGTACTACATTTGGGACACGGCCTGTGTATCGATTGCTGTGGTGATGAAACTTGATATCTGGCGGTTGCACTGGTCCACTGTTCATCATGCAGACAGTTATGGGCAGCTATATGGGCTACAATGGGTGTGGGGCTCTGTAACAAGTCAAGCGCTGAAATCTTCAGTGAGATATGATGCGATACAATTGTAATTAAATGCTATTTTAATGATTATTCCCCATTTTCATGCTTAGAATATATTTGTGAATTAATTAGCTATTTTATTGAGGTCTGCCTTTTATTTCATCTTATGAAATTATGTTTCCTTTGCCTATTTCCCTTATTGTTCCATGAACTGTTTTCTTTATATCTATCTGATATTCTGATGGTTGATATTGAGCCAAGTGGATTATATTGTGTTCATGTTAGCTCTGAAACGTTTAGCCTTTTTATTTGCATTTAGCTAATACATTTGTGGTTGAGTGTGCTAAAGGATAGTTTGCTCAAAAACATGGGATAGTTTGCGTCAAAAACATGAAAACATGCAAAACACAATCATCATCACAGTTTTTGCTCTGTACTAAACGTGCTCTATCTTGAAAACTTTTACTGCTGACATGCACTGTTTTGGAGGATTGTATTAACAGTGGACTAATGAATAAAATACCAAAATACAGTTTTTCAGCAAAGTGATCCTTTAACAGTACTGCTTTTCAGTCTCACAGATGCAGTGTATTTCGTGATATGGCTGACTGGTCAGTGAGGGTTGAAGTGGGAAGTGTATCTGACTCTGGTTGACAGATTTTCAAAGTCTATGTTTTCTGTTGCCCTGACGCTAGCACAGCTGCAGGCCCTAATTTAAGGTCACTGGAACACACACACACAGACTCTTCTCATTGACATATCTGCTATCCTCAGACAGTGCTGTCGCTAGATGTGTAGAGTGAGTGTGGGCCACTGAAGGAGTACCATTCTAAAGCACATCCCCTTTTCTCCATGTTACTGTCATGGACAGACTGCTTATCAAAAAGACAGGCTTTCACCCATACACAGCCAGCAAAGGGGGAAAACAATGTTCAACATTGAGTACAAAGAACAGTAGGCAATGTTTGAGGATTCTTCTCAGTAAAGCATGCATACCGGTATATAGCTATATTCCTCTGACTGCCAGGGAGTGGGAGAAGAGATGCAGTATATTGAGCACTCAGAACATTCCCTGAACTACTAGGGGTCAATATTGCCCAGCAGGCACAAACATGGCTGCCGTGGCATTATGTAACAACATCTAACAGCATCAGGATGCTTTTTGGTTTAGACCAAGGCCTCTATCTATAGCTGTGGGTGGGAGATGGTGGTCTTACATTCTTGAGGGCAGTGGGGGTGGGAGGATGAGACAGACCTCTACCATCCCCCTTCCCCTCCCTATATCTCCATAATCTCTCATCATCCCATCCCTACTGCGTGGGCCCAGTGGATGCTTTAGATTTGTGTATGTGTGTCCACGCACAGAGCGGGGGTGGGGGACTTAACGCTCCCTTTCCAACAATAAACATACATTGAACCGACAAATCCCTCTCAACAGAGAGAGATTGAGATGAAAACACCAAGGTATAGATAGCCCAGATGAGGATTATCCTAACAATTTCAACATAATAGATTTAAAGGGACAATCAGCAGTTGAAACAATTACAAAGCATACTCCCTGCCCCTGTTTCGATAAAAAGCTGAGGGATGGGGCAGGAGAAATGTAACCACTCTCAAATTCATAAACAGAACTATGGATGCAAGGACTGACCATCCATGATATCAAAAGTATAATTTTAACCATGTTTTGACGCTATGCAGTGTTTGTTTACGTTTATTTTATTTACAAACATTGGAGTAAAACAAGCTTTTATTTTGGGTTATGAAGGGGATAGGACAGTTGAACCAAGCTCATGAGGTTAAGTTATATTGTGTATATATATATTAAGTTATATTCTTCAAGAAATAAAACGAGTACATATCATTAATTTATAAATCCAAAAATTGATGTAGCAACGTCAGATTGCCCCTTTTTGAAGGAATAATTACATATGGTATTCAGCGCTATGGATTCTATAGTCACTGATAATCGTGATAGATGCCTCAGATTGTATCTTTCATGTCTGCCTCACAAACTAACTAAATGGAAACTGGCTAGAATAATTCAATATAATGAAAAATACCTGCTATGTTGGTTAGATTCATATGCTCTAATTGCTCTGATAAGTGGTCTTGTGCTAATGATAGTTAATCATTTGTAATTGTGTTTGTAATTGCATCACTATCCTGCCCAATTCATCTGAATGATACGTGCTTTGTGCTAGTTGTTGTTCTACAGCAGTGCCGATGTTTCAGGATTTATGTAGTCTTCATGGACTGTTGTCATTTTCATTGTCCATTTAAGATCAATGCTATAATTTAGCTTTGTTGCCTTCCATTGAACAAGACTTGTATTCCCCAGTTAACGAAGACTAATCTTAAATCAAATTAATACTCACAGAAATGGCTGTTATTTCACCCCACGCTATAGCTGCGTCCCAAACTGTACCCTATTTCCTATGGTTGCACTACTTTTGACCCTATGGGCCCTGGTTAAAAGTAGTGCACTATATAGGGAATATGGGATGCACACTATATCGTGGGAGGACTTTAATGTCAGTCATTAAGTCCATAATGTCCTTTGTCATTGGTGATTTCAGAGCCCAATTACCATGTGGGGGCTCCGGTCGTTGCTCAGGAAAAACAAAGTACACAGCAATTGGGTTCGGTGCGTCCATTTTATGTTCCTTGTTTGTGTGGCCATTGAAAATATGTACCCCCAGCCAGGTGAAGTGTGTGTGCGTGTTCTGTGCACGTGTGTTTGTTTGTGCCTGCATGCGTGCGTGTTTGTGTGTATGTTCAGTATTTGGCACTGCTAATAAACCCAAGCAATAAAAACCTTTTAGGATTCCCCTTTGGAACACTGGGCCTCTTCTAACACACATTCTCTACAGTTCTGAAAAGATTCTACAGTCTCAGACAGTTAGCTGACTGTTAGCATGATGCTAATGCTACTAGTGATTTCATTATGGAGCGTTGGGCCCCCTACTCTACAATGTTGTGTCCCTTTTTAGTCGTGTGTGTGTGTGACTGCATGTTTGTGTCCCTCTCACACTGGTTTACATTTAGAAAATGTTGCCGGCGTCACCGTTGTGATGGCGTGACAAGGCAGTTTGTGTTGTTCCCAGAGAGAGATGGAGAGAGATAGGGAGTGTAGGGGGAAACAGCTGAGGTCAGTGCTCTGGAAAGAGCTGTGGGATGGAAAGGGTAGCAGAGCGGAGCGGAGTATTGACATTGGGCCATATTACGCCAGTAACCCCAGGTCAAGACTTAGAGGGACGAGACAGGGCTGCCAACCAACACTGCTTTCCATTGAGACTGGTGAGTGGTAGATTTTATTGATATATATGAGGATTTGATTTTGGAGCTTGGGCTGTGGTCCAATACTACTACTTCCCTTCCCTTAGGTATTGTGGGTCAAACACATAGACTGTAAAAAATAGGTCAAACAACATTGGATAGATTGAAACTGGGGTTTCCAGTAAATGGCTTTCACATTTTTCCAATTATGTCAGATCTGATATTATTTGAAGGAAGGAAAAAATAAAGACTTTATAAACTATTTAAACAGGGTTTTGGCCTACATCTAACTGTAAGTCGCTCTGGATAAGAGCGTCTGCTAAATGACTAAAATGTAAATGTAAAATGTAATTTGCTGTATAAGTAACATAACTGAACTGGGTGTGTTCAATTTGAGAGTTTGACAGTTGAGAGCATACTGTACCACATATCCTTGCTCTGAGAGGCAGAAACTCCAGTTTGCCTTTTTTATCGATGTCTAAATGGTGAAGTAGGCTGGATACTGATTCTACAGATGTGAACGCTGGAGCAGAAAAAGCAGGTTAAGCGAGTGTTCTTTCCAGCCCAGTGTCTTCGTGTCCAGGGGGGGCGGGGGTGGTAGGGTAGGGGCGGGGGTCTACAGATGCCAACAGTCATGCAGACCTCCCTCTGGATGGGGTGATGTAATCCTCAATCTGGCGTCTGGAAGAGGAGAGGGTGGACACACATTTTAGAGATGCACACACACACACGCATACACACACACACTGACTTAAACACACACACACACACACACACACACAGAGCTCACAGCTGGAATGGTGAAATGAACAGACTGGGTGGTGTGGGTGCACGAGCATGCATGCACATGTACGCAAACGTAATGATTGGGAATTACCATCCCTGTTCCTGTTATATCCAAGCCAATCGTCCTACATCCCCTTTCCAGCGTCCTCATCTCCTCCACAACCCCTGTGATCTGTTCTTTTTTTATTCTCAGTAAGGGACTAGTTTCTAGTCTGAGCTCTCTCTGGTTCTCCCTACTCTGTTGTGGTTACACAGAACTAGTTTATTTCCTAGCAGCCCTATCTCCTAGCAGATACACACAGACCAATGACACAATTTGATTGCACTGACAATGAAAACGTATATCCATAAACCCTTCTGCTATTGACTCATGTTTGCTGATAGAAAAACAGGCCATATTCTCTTGATTAGATTTAGTTTCATGCTGCTAATAAGTTATTATTGAAATATTTTAATCTGCTACGTGTTCATTCCCCCTCGTTCGATTCATGATTTAATTCATGTAGTGTGAAATTTTGAATTAGTGGCCTGATAAATGCTACACTACATTTTTTATTTGCCACTAATTATGGTAATTATTATAAACGATAGAGCTGTTCACGCTTGTTATGCTTTGCCACCTGTGATAAATAGTACCAATAATATATTGGTTTAACTGTAGTTTCATCAGCTTTGTTGGTTTGGTCATTGTTTTGTTTAGCATCCCAAATGGCACCTTATGGCTCTGGTCAAAAGTAGTGCACTACTACTCCTTTCTACCCCTACTCCCTATTCCCTTATGGGCCCTGGTCAAAAGAATAGGGTGCCATTTGAGACGCAACGTTGGGGTGTATCCACCTTTTTAAATTGACTTACTGTAGAGACATCTCTTTTTATCTTCTTTGGAACTCAAACATGGCTCAAACAAACTAGATTTGGTCATTTCCACGTAGAAGGAGCCATGAGCACAGCACCAACGTGAAGTTCATAGGAGCATGTCAAATTGGCCGTCTATATTTTTGAGAAATTAAGGCATGTATAGATTTTTCAACCATTCTCCAGGAATAATATTTTTGGGGAATAAGCAAAGGCTTTTGATTTCTGGTCAAACAGATGGAAACGGCGTCTTAGAAAACGTCTACCAGGAAAAAGTCTTAAAAGGTATTAGAAATGCATCAAAACACAATGTTGAAGTAAAGACCCTTGCCAACTAATATCAACACTTCTATTTAGTTTTGGACAAATTTTTCTGCCTTCTGTACGTTTAAGAAACATTGCTTTGTGCTTTGAAATTCTATTACCAAAAACCCACATATCTTTAAGATATTTTCTATTTTCTTTCCCTCGTGAGGAGGGAGGATAATGAAAGTAAAATAAGTAACAAGTAAAGGTAAACCTATCAATTAGTTAGTTTTTACTAATATCTATTTTGTTTATTAATTATTTTTATGATAAATTGGTAACAGAATTTCTGCAATTGAATTGGCTACAATGGGAAATCAAAGTAGTCAGAAAACACAGTTGGGTTCACAAGTTTGGACAGCACAGTAAAGTACAGTGCAGTAAAGAAAAGTATAGTACTGTAGAGTACAGTACACAGTAGAGCACACTAGAGTTAAGTACACTAATGTACTGTACTGAACTCTACTGTACTGAACTCTACTCTACTGTTCTGTGCTGTACTGGACTCTACTGTATTCTACTGAGCTCAACTGTGCTGTACTTTGATGTCCAAACTTGTGAAACAGAGACGTCTATGATTGGTTCATATTTGGTCCGGACCAACCAAATTTGGTCTTGTTTTGGGGCAGAGCTCATTTAAAATAATAGCCAGTGTGTAGAATAATACCCAGATATATTGCATATATTATACCTTTGTGTACCTATTTAGGATACATCACCATGAAGAGAGTTACATTAATATCCACAATTATTGATTTCTGTGTAGTACAGATAAGGGACCCTTGATGAAATTCTGTTAATATTTTTTTCAAAGTCAATGTGCCATGTCATAGCTGACACCCCATTCTTTCTGCAGACGTCGTTGAATCTTAATTCGGAGCAGATATTTATACACATTTAAAATGTTTTAGATATTTTAACATGGACACATAAAAAACTGAAGGAGATTTTACCGAAATTCTGTTACCGAACTTCCCAGTAAATGTGTTTTTGTAAAATGTTCAGTGTAAATTGTTAAAAGTAGTCCTTGTGCATAGAGTTGTATGTTTTGTTAAACTTTGAAATTAATGGTCTTTATTTGGCATACATTTTAAGTGAAAAATCTGAGACTCAACGCAATTCCGTTACAGTGGAATTGCCAATATCAAGCTATCCTACTAATCCTTGTAGAAAAACATTATTTTGCAGTGCACGTTCTTGGCATTCCACATGCGCTTTTTGGCACGGTTACTAATGTGTTGATGACTCCTCATTCTGAGCTGTATAGCTTTAGCAGCAAGAACTCCTTTGAAAGCCAGATAATAAGTGTGCGGCCCAAATGACACCTTATTGCCTATATAGTGCACTACTTTAGACGAGCTATGGGCCCTGGTCAAAACTAGTGCACTTTACTATATAGGGAGTAGGGGACTGGGCCGTTGTGTCTAAAGCACTGGATTGGAACGCTCCCCATCGGTATGCTATGCTATGAGCCTGTGGCTATGGGTCAAGCTTTGGTCGAGTGAGTTCGGATTCAGACCCAATAAAAGGGTAGAATCCTTTCGTTGATTACGGTGTCTTAGCAGATTTTCTTTCTTTAAACCCTGTTTTGTCTTTGCATATGCTCTGTTTTTGGGAGGCATTGAGGTATAGGAAAGTGTAGCATGTGCAGCAGCATAATTGCCTCGGACGAAACACTTGTTCAGTCTTCTCTCTGCACTTCTTGGAAGAGAGACTGTGTTTCTTGGTGTGCTGCATCTCAACTTGAATTTTGCGGGCAATGCATTGGACCTATGCTTGTGCAATTGTACAATTGCCCTTATTGGTACAGCTAGCTCAATTAAGTTTTCCAAGCTTCTACAAAAGCCTTCCCAGTCTGTCTGTTCATACATCCATCACACATTGGCCCACTTGACCTGACTCTAATTTGTCTAGACGTCTACCAGCCTCCCAAGCATCCTGGTAATCATGCAGTACTGTCCAGAGCCGTGGTCAAGTGGGTAACACTCCTGGCCAGTACATAACTCCTCACTGGAGGCCAGGCTTCAATCCTGATCTACACCCTTCCTCCTGTGTCTCCTTTTTATCTCCTTATCGGTTTCATGCCTGAACATACTAAAGATAAGAGTGAAATTCTAGCCTGAGTACCAGTCTGTTTGTTCCATCATGCCACTCCTTGGCATGACAAGGACCAGGCTAGTGGCATTCCACTCTTTTTAATCATAGTATGTAAAGACCTGCTCAATGAGGTGACAGTGTCGCCATAATAATGAACTCCGTGTGAGTGAGATGAAACCTGGCGTTTCATTACGCAAGAGCAGAGAGGGTGGTATCATGACCCAGCTGTGTCCCAAATGGCATCCTATTCTCTATATATTCGCATACTGTCATGTTTCTGGATGCCCTCACAATATTTTGTAGTTCTTCACTGTAAAATGTTATAGGCTATGTTATCTAGACAGAAGCCAGCATCTTTGCCATATCTTAGTTATTTTGTGATCAGATGAAGTGTCTTGTCATTTCTAATGCTCGTACTCCCCACCGAGTTGCTGTTGACCTCAATTCCCCGCTGCCGCTGTTTAGTGTTGACATTTGCATGCGTGTGTGTCCCCGGCTGTGTCTGTGAGTGACTGTCTGTGTGCGTGTTTGTCTAAGTGTGTGTCTGTATTTGTGTGTCCATGCATGCATGTGCCAATGAGGCTGCCTTTTTGATCTAGGCCGACTGGCAGCACACTGCCTCTCTCTCTCTCTCTCTCTCTCTCTCTCTCTCTCTCTCTCTCTCTCTCTCTCTCTCTCTCTCTCTCTCTCTCTCTCTCTCTCTCTCTCTCTCTCTCTCTCTCTCTCTCTCTCTCTCTCTCTCTCTCTCTCTCTCTCTCTCTCTCTCTCTCTCTCTCTCTCTCTCTCTCTCTCTCTCTCTCTCTCTCTCTCTCTCTCTCTCTCTCTCTCTCTCTCTCTCTCTCTCTCTCTCTCTCTCTCTCTCTCTCTCTCTCTCTCTCTCTCTCTCTCTCGTCGTTTTGGTTTTTGCCTTAGCATTACACAGCTGATTCAAATAATCAAAGCTTGATGATTAGTTGGTTATTTGAATCAGCTGTTTAGTGCTACTGCAAAAAACAAAACATGCACCCAGGGGGATCCCCAGGACCGAGTTTGGGAAACACTGCTCTAGTCTTGTCTCTCTCTATCCTTCTATATATTTTAATCTTCTTCAATATCTCCCTGTCTTTCCCATGTCCTAATCCCTGTCTCACTCTTCCCTGCTCCCACCTTTCTTTTTCCCTACATTTATCTCCACCTTCCTGTCTCTCTCGCTGCCTATGCAGTGAGTCAGCAATATGGGTATATACACACACACACTGCCGCTCCCTTTGATCCTGTTATCTTCCGCCCCGTTGGTTGCCGAGCTGACCCACGCCGGCTGTTCCCTGTTTCATTGGTTGCTCTTCAAGATGCCAGCCAATCCGCTCCCTGCTGCTTACTGACGCTGCTGCATCCCTTTCCCAGGATCCTTTGCCAGCTCTTCTGCAGTGAGCCAGCATTAACTTGAGAGAGGGAGGGAGGGATGGGGGGAGGGAGGGAGGGAGGGAGGGAGGGAGGGGAGATTTGAGGGAGGGATGGGGAAAGGGGATGGGAGGGAGGGAGGGGAAGGGTGAGTGAAAAGAGGGGTATAGAGGGTGAGTGGGAAACGGAAAGAGGGTGAGGGGGAAAAGGAAAAGCGACAGTAAGAGGGAAGGGAGGAAAGCAACAGAAGGAGGGAGGGAGGAAGAGATGTAAGAGATTGATTGGCTACGAGTCCAGACATAGGTCCACACTGTTGGCTCTCGCAATTAACTCTCTCACTCTAACTCTCTCCTCTTGATATGTGCCGTCATCTCTTTTCAAGATTAGCAGCTCTTTAAGCAGATCGTAATTTCTCTGCTACCTGGACAGGAGCGTTTTAGAGGGCAGAAGCATGCGCTGCGTTTCACTCTGAGGATGACTCGGCGATGGTAGGGCTCCTACAGAACGTGGTGGGTAGATGGCACGGTGGCACAGTCTTATGTTGGCATGAGTAGCACTGGGTGGGTGACAGTGTCACTTACTATATCGGCTTGGTGGTGACGCCTGTTGATTGCTTCACAGATGCTGTGACTGTGAGTGTTTGGGATAGGGATTTTAGAGTGATTCATATAGTGTCTTAGCAATGTCGTCATATATTCGGGGGATGCACTGTATATGCTGGAGTAATGGATTTTTGTTTATTGATTTGATTGATTCATATTGGGCATTTTCAAATAGGGTCAAGGATATTTTAACAAATATATGTTTTATCATGTAAATTGCACTCAGCTTCTCTGATTGGTCAAGATCATTTTACATCTTTAACAGAAATCTACCTTTGTCATCTGTCATCTGTGATATTTTGCCTATGACACTCTGCTAGAAGCATATTGATGGATTAATCAAGCAGGATTTATTTAGTTCCATTTCAAGCTGCCTTACATAAAGATTATGTAATGGCGAGACCTCCCTTTGTGAGATGACAGGAGTTTTGGATGTGTTCTGTCTGTTGTTTGGTGTTGTCTTAGCTGTGTCCTTTGTCTGTTGTGTCTGAGTCTTGTTGTGCCCTTGTTGTGTCTGTGCTGTGTCTGTGTCTGAAAGAAGGATTTGTGGAACAGTTTCATAATCACTTCCATCTTTCATGCGCAGCAAATGCAGCGATGTTTCATGGAATTGATCAATCAGGGAAGGAGCTGGATTGTGGTTAATCAAATCATCTATTTGATTGACAAGGCTTTTGTTGTGCTGGGTTTGTGTTTGCATGTACTGGTTGATTTTTCTATGTAAAAATTGTGATCAACAGTATACTGTATTCTATTAGATTCCCTTGAGGTATTGAGTGTTATGATAAAATGCATGAGCTGACGCCCACCCCAAAATGTTCCTACATAACCTGGTTCAAGCATTCATTATGTGACCCTGAAGAAGGCACTGCGTTGCCGAAACATTGGTTATTAGGTTTACCCATTCAATTGTTAGAAGCATATAAGAGTGTCTCTCTTTCCTTGTTTATTGAGTGTTATGGTGTCATAAATCGTCGGCGGTATCTCAATACACCATGAACCATATTGTCATCCTCTTTAAGGTCCCCAGTCCCCACATGTGGATAGTTAACCCTTAGTTGATCCAGGAAATGAAAAGGACTGTGTAATGACATCACACCAAAGCTTTCCAGATAAATCTAGCTTGATTTGACCTCAAATTGCTTATTTTTTTCTCAATCCACCGCTTGGCTAAAACCCACTAAGCTTCAAGGGCCGCACAACCAAAGTTATGTAAATATTGTAGCTTAGATAAGCTAGCGACAGACATTATGAATGACTTGACTTCTGCTGTGCACTGCCGTGTAGTCAGCATTTAAGATTTAAACCAAGTGGGTTAAACCAAGTGAAGGGGCTGACCTCTTCTCCATCCCGGTAGCTATGGCAACGGTCTTCTTTTTTCCTGTCAAGCTATTTTCTGGCACATACTGTACGAGACATCAACGAGGGAGGGAGAGTCTCCCTCAGGGCCTTTTTCTACAAGCGGCAGAGGCGTCCTGTTTCTTTGCCTGTCTTAAATACAACCTGAGACAGCTAGCTAGCTGACACACATGCTTTGCTCACACTAAGTCCACCCTGGCCTTGATGTTGACGGACCGGACTGGACCAAATTTGAACCTATCATGGACACATTTCACAAGACTGGATAGCACAGTACAGTGAGTAGAGCACAGTAGAGTACAGTCCCGTACAATACAGTAAAGAAAAGTACAGTATATCGTACTGTACTGTACTGAACTATATTCTACTGGAGTTGAATTGCCCAGTATCAACTGTATATATATGAGGCACACCCGTGTTAGAGGAATCCCGTGAATCTGAGGCCTGCTGTTTTTGCCTTGTATTGAACAGTATATTGTACTTTACCTTTCCTATGGCTCAGCACCCAACTCTGTCCTCAGTGGCGTCACTGTAGCTGCACTAAGCTTATACTGTACATGCACTGCTTTGCTTTCACTTTATCAAATATTTATGACTCAGTGCTTTTTCTGGAAACATCCACCTAGCATAGCACTGAAGCCATAACAAAAAGCTTGGCTGCATGAAATAGCAACTCTCCTCAAATCTATTTTGAGATCATCCAGGACTCCCATCTCTCTTAAAACCGAGCCCCAACTTGAGTTCTTGATCCTGGGTAGGGATGCCAGATGGCCAGCCTAGGCCTGGGGCTCCTGGAAAGTTTATACTTTGAGGGGTACTGACAAGGGCCAAGGCCCCAAAACCACAGTGGATGTTTTTTTATTTCTCTTTTTCGGGGACGTTCTTCCCTTCTGTGGCTAGTATCCGTAGCCAGAATTGCTTGGTCTCGGGTTGTTGGCTCTATTGTTGCTATTCAGCTGGTGCCATGACCTGAGACTGACCTCCTACCTGTCTCTTTTCCCCCTACCAGCCATGGGTCATGTTCGCCTGGTCCCAAATCTGTTGGTGCTTTTGGCATGGTAATGACCATAGTAGTTGGCAAGGTGGCACAAATAGGTCTGGGACCAGCCCCTGGGGATCAGCTCTGTTCCCCAAGCAGCCAAAGCCACAGTGTATGTGTCTCATTTGAAATTACTGTGATTTAGCCAAAATGCTAAAAGGCTAACACACTTGAGTGGATTTCATTTGGATGGTTGTGGTTGTGAATCTGTATGCTCGTTTTATGTAAGTCATTGAGTGAGCACTTAACTTCTTCTTAGGTCTTATTCCATGTGTTTGAGGGTGATTTATTTTATAGACTTGTTGATGACTACTACTAAGCATTACAATATCATAATACCATTGTGTGTGATGGTTATGTCCTTAGCTTTATAGGCCATAAGCCATATTGTGGGAAATATTATGTAAGATAATACATTAATACTTGGACCCTCTGCTGTTTATATACATACTGGTATGTGGACTATGTTGAGATATGTTTGTCTCAACATAGTCAAAAGCACCAACAGATTTGGGACCAGGCAAACATGACCCATGGCTGGTAGGGGGAAAAGAGACAGGTAGGAGGTCAGTCTCAGGTCATGGCACCAGCTGAATAGCAACAGTAGAGCCAACAACTGGGGACCAAGCAAGTCTGGCTACGGATACTAGCCACAGAAGGGAAGAACCTCCCCGAAAAAGATGGAGAGAAATAAAAAAAGATACACTGTGGTTTTGGGGCCTTGGCCCTTGTCAGTACCCCTCAAAGTAGAAACTTTCTAGGAGCCCCAGGCCTAGGCTGGCCATCTGGCATCCCTACCCAGGATCTCAAGGCCATCAGACTGTTAAATAGCCACCACTAGCACATTAGAGGCTGCTGCTGCCTATTGAAATCACTGGCCACTTTAAGAAATGGAACACTAGTCACTTTAATAAGGTTGACATATCTTGCGTTACTCATCTCATATGTATATACTGTATTCTATAATATTCTACTGTATCTTCGTCCATGCCACTCTGTCATTGCTTGTCCATATATGTATATATTCTTAAATTCCATTCCTTACTTAAATTTGTGTGTATTGGGTATATGTTGTGAAATTATTAGATATATTACTGCACTGTCGGAGCTAGAAGCACAAGCATTTCGCTACACCCGCAAAACATCTGCTAAACACGTGAATGTGACAAATAACATTTGATTTGATTTGAAGCGTTCAGCCTGTGACAGAACTGTGATTTGTGTGTTTGTTTGTGTGTTTGGCATTTCCTGTCTCTGTGAGGGGCAGGATGGGAGGAAGAAAGCAGCTGACGTGTGTCTCGTCCTTTTACCTTTATCTCTCTTTCCAGCTGATTTGTGTGTCTGTGAATTTGCCTTTGATCCCTCTCTTTGGCCGTGTGTGTGCGCATGCATACTGGTTGGAAATGCGAACAACATTTTGGACACTTTTGTATGTGTGTGCATACCTCCCAAACCCACTTCCCTCTATGTCCAAGTCTTAACATGGGCATCAGTGCGTATGTGTGTGAACCCCTCTAACCCCCCTCTCTCTGTCTCTCTCTGTAGGGTGCAGGGTGAGAGGAAGAGGGAACTTTATGACCGAGTATTAGGATGGCCAGTGAAGGATCCAGTAGCATCCCCAGCCCTGTGGTGCGACAGATCGACAAGCAGTTCCTGATCTGCAGCATATGCCTGGACCGCTACGACAACCCCAAAGTGCTGCCCTGCCTCCATACCTTCTGTGAGAGGTGTGTGTGCGTTGCCTGCCTGTCTGTCTGCCTGCCTGCCTGTCTGCCTGCCTGTCTGTCTCTCATTTTGTTCTATATGTCCAGTTTGGGAGAGTGTGTGAGCTTGATTGTCTTTGAGAATGAGATTTATCGGTTGGCAAACGTGTGAATATTCTGCCAATTAAGGGTGATAGAAAGTGATGCTTGCTCATCACGCAACCTTAGATTTGAAGATGACCTAACTAAAGATTAAAAAAGTGTCTTTCCTTTTGTCATGGACAGGGAACTCCGCTGAATATAGAAACTAAATACTGTAGCTTCACAAAATGTCTTTATTTTCTGTGACTACATTTGGTCTGTCCGTGTCACCCTCCTAGACTAGCTGTCTTTGTCCCTGAGAGAAGAAGGGAGAGCTCAGTGCCTGTCTCTGCGTTCTGTATAGCATCTAGAGCGTGACATTACTCAATTAGATTTGATGATGCTGTTGTACGAAGATGCTTTCTTTCGCTCATTTTCTCTCTCTATCGTTCTCTTTCGCATTCTCTCTCTCTCTTTCTCCTTCTGTCTCTTTGTCTCTGATTGTCTCTCCCCATCCTCTTTTTCCTCACTCTGTCCCTCCATCTTTCAGTCTAATCTCTCTCTGTTCATTTCGGACTCAGTATGATGCAGGCAACTGTGTGGTGAATCTAAAATGTGACTTTGATGAGAAAGGTAAAGATTTCATTTAGTTGAGGGCAGTGGTGTAAAGTACTTAAGTAAAAAGACTTTAAAGTACTACTTAAGTAGTTTTTTGCGGTATCTGTACTTTACTTTACTATTTATATTTTTGACTACTTTTACTTTTACTTCACTACATTCCTAAAGAAAATCATGTACTTTTTACTCCATACATTTTCCCTGACACCCAAAAGTACTCCTTACATTTTGAATGCTTAGCAGTACAGGAAAATGGTCCAATTCACGCACTTACAGTATTAAGAGAACATCCCTGGTCATCCCTACGGCCTCTGATCTGGCTGACTCACTAAACACAAGTGTTGGAGTGTGCCCCTGGCTATCAGTAAACATTTTTTTTTAAACATGAAAATGGTGCTGTCTGGTTTGCTTAATATAAGGAATTTGAAATGATTTATACTTTTACTTTTGATACGTAAGTATATTTTAGCAATTACATTAACTTTTGATTCTTAAGTATATTTAAAACCAAATACTTTTCAACTTTTACTCAAGTAGTATTTTACTGGGTGACTTTCAGTTTTACTTGAGTCATTTTCTATTAAGGTATCTTTACTTTTACTCAATTGGGTACTTTGACAATTGGGTACTTTTTCCACCACTGGTTGAGGGGCAGAAAACTTTAACTTGATTGATGTTAGGTTTTTCTTCCATTTTAATTCACAGTGTTGACTGATGACCATCAGTCAACTTAATTAATCAGGGAATTCAACAGTTAATTAATTAATTAATTAATTAATTAATGACTGTCTCTGTGAAAATTGTGTATGACTGGATTGGTTTAATTCTAACTAGCAATTCAATATGGCATTTTAAAGTTTGTTTTATATATTTTGTGCAACTTAAAAATAAAATATATATGTATGTTCTTCTGCCATATATCAGGTACCCAAACGTATTGCAGGACACATTCATAGGCTATCTAGGGCTAGGCAGTGTGTGACTGTGAATCCCACCCCTTCATACAATGTGTTATAGTCACTCACTAGTATTATAAGTCAGTGTTGTTGGTGTATGGTGGAAATAACCCAATGTGTGCATACTACAACATTTTAGGATTTTGGTAGTGTTTTAGTCCTGTAAAGCCATAGAATGTAATGAAAACCCCCTTTTCCTGACAAGTAGAATATATATACGAGACTAGAGTCATAATTACATAGAAGTATGATAAATACATGTATGCCTGTTTGTGCATCCCAAATGTCAACCTATTCCCTATTTAGGGCACTACTTTTGACCAGGGCCCATAGGTGCCATTTTGGAGGCAGGCATGTAGCCTGTATTTTCTGTGAAGACATACATATACATGCTAGGTATTAGGGCTGTGGTGGTATATAACTAGTCTAGAAACACTAGTAGGTAAATCCACATCTGACGTTTAACTCTACCCTCCTCTCTCCTGTCCAGGTGTCTGCAGAACTACATCCCCGCCCACAGCCTGACGCTGTCGTGCCCCGTGTGCCGCCAGACGTCCATCCTGCCGGAGAAAGGCGTGGCGGCGCTGCAGAGCAACTTCTTCATCACCAACCTGATGGACGTGCTGCAGCGGCCCCCCAGCGACAGCCGCAGCCAGGAGAACGCCGTGTTGGAGACCATCAACTCTGTGGCCACGGGACAACCGCTCTCCTGCCCCAACCACGTAGGAAATGTAGGCTATAACGACAGACAGACTCAATCGCGCGCGCACACACACACACACACACAGCTAATAATTTCCATCCATCAGTGTCCATATAACGCTATTGCGGGAGGAAATGATTCTACCGATAGGTCACCTTGTTGAAATTACAGTGATGGTCGGGGGTGATATCGATGTCATTTAAGTCTAGACATGTCTGTGGCACCTCGGCAGTAGTTTCCGTGACATTCAACTCTCTTGCAGCTCTTGCGCTCTTTTGCTCTCGCGCTCGCTCGTCACCATAGCAACGTTTATTTTTATGGGCTACTGGAACAGGGGCACTACCACACTGGCACTGCACTCCTAAGTGGGGATAATGACTTGCTTCAAAGTTTACTACAGGGTGATGTTTTGGAGGAAATACATATTTTAGATTAATTGTTTGGTGTATTTTTTCAGTTAAGAGGAAATAAATGTTAGGGTTAGTAGATTTCGACAGTATTTTGTACATTCATGTACATACTTTTTCTGGGAGTATGTGGTTAGTGCAGTGCTTCTCAATTATTTTCTGTTACGCCCCCCCTAGGAAGAAGTAAACATTTCGCGCCCCCCAACTCTCCGCAGCGACTGTAAATAGTATAATTTGTCTATAAAATTGTTATAAGTACACCTCTGCATAACATTGTATCCTTATTAACATTAAAGAAAAGAAAAAAGAGATATAGATCAATTTACAACAAATAATAACTTTATTAACATTGTTTTTTAGTCTGTAACAGAAAATACTTAAAGTGCATCAATTTGCCTGAAATTTAAAAAAAATAATGACAATTTTTTGACCATTTGGTACTGAAAAATAAAATATAATCAATAAATAATAATACATTCAAATTGATCAGCAACATTAACTCAGGAGCACAATATATGAAACACTTTGACCTATAAAACAATTTGTGCTGATAAAAAAAAAAAAAGAGGAAGTCAGGATTAATGGCTACAATGAGCACGTTTTGCAGTGCACAGCTTTTCGAAGCGGGGTTTGAAGCATGATACTGCAACTCTCAGCTCCTGCTCAATGTTTAGCTGGGACCTGTACTTGGTCTTCAGTGCAGCAACAGCAGAGAAGCCAGTCTCACAAAGATAAGATGTTGCAAAAGGGAAGAAGAATGCCCACTTGGCCCTCTGCCCTAAGAGTGGATACTGCCTCTCTACACTCAGCCAGAATTCACTCAGTGTCTGTGATGTGAACCTCATTCTCAATGTGGAGTCAGATGTCATATCAATGAACTGGTCCTCCTCTGCAGAGCTGAAACCAGTTGGAGCTGGTGCCTTGAATGGATCTCTCACCCAGTCATATTGGGAACTGTTTTCAGGGAAGTACTTTTTAAAGAATCCCATCAGTGATGAAATATGCTCCTTAATATATGGAATCACTGAGGTGGCATCATAGTCAGTAGTGTCAACAAATTCATGCAGGTTCTCGAATGAATCAGTATTTCCTTCATCAAGTCGCCTGCCCCACATTGCAAGCTTTCGAGTGAAAGATCTTGTCTGTGACCTGAGGGAGGTGTTTATCTTTCCCTTGAAGCTGTAGATGTAGTTCATTTAGCTTTCCAAATATATCACTCAGGTAGGCCAGCTTTGCCAGGAAGTTCTCATCACTAAATTTCTCTGCGAGGTCATACTTGTGCTCCAGCTCCGAAAACATTCTTATCTGCTCTCTGAGCTCAAAAACTCAGGACAAGACTTTTCCTCGTGACAGCCACCTTGCTTCACTGTGAAACAGCACAGCTTGATGTTCAGCTCCAATCTCCTCACAGATAGCAGAGAAGACTCTTGTTTTTAGTCGTCTGGTCTTTATAAAATTGACTACACCTACAATGTCAGTCATAACCTCACTTAATTCAGAGGAAAGGTGCCTTGATGCCAGTGCTTCTCTGTGTATAACACAGTGTGTCCACTCAGCATTAGGTGAGGCCTTCTTGATGAGTGCCCGAAGTCCTTTTCTCATCCCTGCCATGGTCTGTGCACCATCACTGCAAACACCAATGCAGTTCTCCCACTTTAGCCCATTCTCAGTCAGGAAGCAGTTCAGCATTTTGAATAGCTCTTCAGCTGTGGCTCTGTCTCTGACATATTTACAAAAAGTAGATCCTCACACTGGGTGTTTGTCATGTCAAACGTACATGAGCGATAAACAAACAGTCTTTGTTGCTTCGTCAGTTGCTTCATCGAACTGTAAGGCAAAACGTTTGTCTTTGAGTTTATCTACCAGCTGTTCTTTAAGATCGTTAGCAATGTCATTTATACGTCTGGCGACAGTGTCATTGGACAGAGGGATAGTTTTTATTTTTGCAGCACTTGCGTCATCCAGCATGACAGAGACCATGTCTAATGCTGCAGGCAGTATCAGCTCCTCTGCTATGGAGTGTTTTTTTTTGCACTTAGCCACCTTATATGATGCTAACAGTGCTCGCTGGTTTACTGAAGTAGCATTCACAAAGCGGGACGATTGTTGGCAATATTCGGCAAGTTTTCGCTGAAAAAACTCAAGCGGCTTATCAGCGTGATTGGGGTGTAATGTCTTTAAGTGACGCCTTAATTTATTTGGCTTCATGCTGTCCGCTGCCAACATCTTTAGACACCGTAAACATACCGGTCTTTCCTCGTCTCCCACCGTAGTCACAGTGAAGCCAAGCGCTACATACGCTTCGTCATATTTCCTCGTCTTAGCTTTCGGGAGACTTACGTTTGTCTCATTATCTCAGTCTCTCTCCGCCTTTCTTTTCATCCCTGTTAAATATTTTTCCATGGTGTCTCTTAAGGGTTTGTTATCTGCACTTCATATCTCCTGCTCTGTGCTGTGTGCTCTTCTTCGGTGCAAAAAAAACCTACTCCCTGCGGCAAAAAAAAGCCACTATTTGAGAAGGACTGGGTTAGTGCTTTCGCACACCTGCACAGTATGCATTTGCAATCATGTCAGGGGGAAGGAAAAGGAGAGAAGAAAATGGATTCTCATACCATTTCTTGACGTTGACCTTTTAAACTCTTGCTTTGCTCTTGCCTAGGTGATGGAGTTCTACTGCCCGCCGTGTGAGACAGCCATGTGCCAGGAGTGTACGAGCGGCGAGCACGCCGAGCACCCCACTGTGCCCCTCAAAGATGTGGTCGAACAGCACAAGGCCTCGCTGCAGGACCAGCTTGACGCCATCAAAAACCGGTAGGGTCCAATACATACCCCTGTGGGACATGTTATATAACTTATTTACAACCAGAGAAACAAATTACAACCAGAAAATAACCATTTAATAATAATTATGACATCCCATCGCACACTGGACACAGTCAAAAAAAAGGTAATGGCCCAACACACACCCCTGGGGAAAGTGGGTTAATGGCGCCATCTTTGGTTGTATTTGTACACAGAATACATTATATGTTCTTCCCCAATTTGCACTAGTGTATAGATTTTTCCTATGAGACTCAAAGTCCTTCATCTACCTATTTTGGACCTTAGGCTATGTATATGTATCAGAGGCAACCTAAGCATTATCCCTGATGGCCCATTAGTTTGAGGGACAGAATGCTCCATTCTACAAAGTGATTTAGTCACAGTCAGCTAATTTTGACCTAAGACTGATCTCTCCCTCCCTTCCTTCAGGCTACCTGAAATCGACTCGGCCCTGCAGGTGCTGTCGGAGATCCTGCAGCAGCTGACCAATCAGAAGAGCTCCATCGAGGGGGACATCCACACCACGTTCGACGAGCTGCAGAAGACCCTGAACGTCCGCAAGAGTGTCCTGCTCATGGAGCTGGAGGTCAACTACGGCCTCAAGCAGAAGGTGAGAACCCCCAACATTTTGGTTGAGTGAGACGTTTAGAACCTTTTCTTGTGGGTTTCTGATTGTTTCATCAATCTGTTTGGTGCACACAGACAATATGATACGGAATTAGAGGCAGGTGGTCAATGAAAGTAAATAGATATATGATTAACAGATAAAGGAAAGACATTTCTAAACATGGGCATAGTTTTAAAACCAATAATGAACGGCATTATACTCAGGATGTGAACAAGAAAAATACTGAAAATAGATTCTTCCCAATCTGAAGAACTGAAACGTTTTCTGATTCCAATGTGCCTTCCTAGAAACAAATCTATCTCCTAAAAGAGATTTGTTTGTTTAATCTCAATTAGAAATATAAATAAATTCCTCAGTTCTACTATCCCACACAGCAGCAGAGGCTCTGTTTCTACTTTGCGTGCCAGTGGCTCAGCTGTGGATCAGGCAGTTCTCTGATAAATTATTAAATAAAACATGGATTGGTAGGGCTGGAGGGGAGGAGAGACAGACTGCCAGGGCAGAGAGCTGACGCCCCACCCAGCCCAGCGTACCAATCACCCAGGCTGGCCTAGCGCCCAACGCCCTCCCCTTAGGGAGCAGAACACCATCACATGGGAATGATTCACCAGTAGGACCGGCGGCTAGAGCAGACAGAGTGCTGCACAAAGGAAGGGAGGACTTTTCTCTGTCTGCCCTTTTCTATAGGGTGTGGACTGTGCATACTTTTTATCTTTCTATATCTAGGCTTTGGTGTTGTTGTGTCTATCTATCTAGTTGGTTATTTAGGCTTTGAAAGTGCTGAGCTGTTCATGTTTAAAGAGAGGGGGTGAGTCTTGAAAGCAGAGAGGGGTTGATACAGTGGGGTAGGTACAGTGGTGTAGGTTTCCACAGTGCACTGCACTACGTGAGTGTGCACTGTATCTCCCTGCCGTTGGGGCGTCCTCTTTCTATATATATAATATCTTTGTGTTAGTCTTTCAGAGGGTGAGTCTTATACAGTATGAAGCAAGGGTTGATGTAGATAGTGGTGGATAAATTAGTTTTGGTTGGGGACTTTGATAGCTCAATGGCTGCTCTTGTTGTCGAAGAGGAGGAGTGTAATAGCCAGATGCAGGTGAGTGTGTGTGTGTGTGTGTGAGAGACTGTATGTGCATGTGCGTGCGATGCTCAGTGTTTCGACCCAGCCCTGTAGCAATTTTGTGCTGTGGTGTTATGTTAACAAGTGATAACTATGATAGTTAGTCAACACGCTACAGTATGCCTATACCAGTTGATGTGTCAAAAGTCCACTTAGCTTAGTCTGCAATGATTTTTTCTAAAATGGATTCAATAAATAAAAATCCTCATCAATCTGCACACAATACCCCATAATGACAAAGCGTAAACAGATTTAGAAATCTTTCATAAAAAATAAAAACGTATTTACATAAGTATTCAGACCCTTTGCTATGAGACTCGAAATTGAGCCCAGGTACATCCTGTTTCCATTGATCATCCTTGAGGTGTTTCTACAACTTGATTGGAGTCCACCTGTGGTAAATTCAAATGATTGGAAATGATTTGGAAAGGAATACACCTGTCTATATAAGGTCCCACTGTTGACAGTGCATGTCAGAGCAAAAACCAAGCCATGAGGTCGAAGGAATTGTCCGTAGAGCTCCGAGACAGGATTGTGTCGAGGCACAGATCTGGGGAAGGGTACCAAAAAATGACTGCAGCATTGAAGGTCCCCAAGAACACAGTGGCCTCCATCATTCTCAAATGGAAGAAGTTTGGTACCACCAAGACTCTTCCTAGAGCTGGCCGCCCGGCCAAACTGAGCAATTGGGGGAGAAGGGCCTTCGTCAGGGAGGTGACCAAGAACCCGATGGTCACTGACAGAGCTCCAGAGTTCCTCTGTGGAGATGGGAGAACCTTCCAGAAGGACAACCATCTCTGCAGCACTCCACCAATCAGGCCTTTATGGTAGAATGGCCAGACGGAAGCCACTCCTCAGTAAAAGGCACGACAGCCCGCTTGGAGTTTGCCAAAAGGAACCTGAAGGACTCTCAGACCATGAGAAACAAGATTCTCTGGTCTGATGAAACCAAGATTGAACTCTTTGGCCTGAATGCCAAGCGTCACGTCTGGAGGAAACCTGGCACCATCCCTACGGTGACGCATGGTGGTGGCAGCATCATGCTGTGGGGTTGTTTTTCAGCGGCAGGTACTGGGAGACTATCGGATCGAGGGGAAAGATGAATGGAGCAAAGAGAGATCCTTGATGAAAACCTGTTCCAGAGCGCTCAGGACCTCAGACTGGGGCGAAGGTTCACCTTCCAACAGGACAACGACCCTAAGCACACAGCCAAGACAACGCAGGAGTGGCTTTGGGACAAGTCTCTCAATGTCCTTGAGTGGGCCTGCCAGAGACCGGCTTGAACCCGATCGAACGTCTCTGGAGAGACCTTAAAATAACTGTGCAGCGACACTCCCCTTCCAAGCTGACAGAGATTGAGAGGATCTGCAGAGAAGAATGGGAGAAACTCTCCAGAAACAGGTGTACCAAGCTTGTAGCGTCATACCCAGCTGTAATCGCTGCCAAAGGTGCTTCAACAAAGTACTGAGTAAAGGGTCTGAATACTTATGTAAATGTGATATTTCTGTTTTTGTTTTTATACATTTGCAAACATTTCAAAAAACATGTTTTTGTCATTATGGGGTATTGTGTGTAGATTGATGAGGGGGAAAAAACTATTTAATCCATTTTAGAATAAGGCTGTAACGTAACAAAGTGGAAAAGTTCAAGGGTCTGAATACTTTCCGACTGTACTGTATTTGTATGTGTTTGTGTGCGCACATTTGTTAGGTGAATGTGTTAGTCAAACAGATGTTTGACAGATGTTTGTGTTTTACATTGACAGATTGTGTGTGCGTGCGTGTGTCCGTGCGTGTGTCCGTGTGTGCGTACAATGACAGATTGTATATGTGTGTGTGCAGCCGTGTGTGTGTGTTGTGTCAGCGCCTCACAGATGTTTGTGTCTACATTAACAGTCCGTACATGCATGCCCACATGCATCTCCATTCACACCCCACCTGACACCCCTCTACACCCTCTCTACTATCCCGCCCCATCACTCTTTTCCCCTCTCTACAATGTGTTTCTCCCAGGTGCTCCAAGCCCAGCTGGACACATTACTCCAGGGCCAAGATGGCATCAACAGTAGCTGCATCTTTACCGAGCAGGCACTGAGCCACGGCACCGAGGCCGAGGTCCTGCTCGTCAAGAAGCAGATGAGTGAGCGGCTCAGCGAGCTGGCCGTGCAAGAGCTCCCCCTCCAGCCCGGGGAGAACGACCAGCTGGACTTTCTGGTGGAGACTGAGGGCATCAAGAAGTCCATCCACAACCTGGGTACTATAGTTACCACGAACGCCGTGGCGTCCGAGACGGTGGCCACGGGCGAGGGCCTGAGGCAGTGCGTGGCGGGCCTGCCCACCTCTGTCACCATCACGACCAAGGACAAGGATGGTGAGCTGTGTAAGATGGGGAAAGCCAACATCACGGCGGAGATTGCCACTCCGGACGGTAGTGTGGGCGACGGCGAGATACTGGACAACAAGAACGGGACGTACGAGTATCTGTACACGGCGCCGAAAGAGGGTAGTTTGACGCTGTCGCTGCGTCTGTACGACCAGCATATTAAAGGTAGTCCCTTTAAGATTAAAGCGACAAAGTCGGCGGATGTGTCGCCCAGTACGGAGAGCGCTAAGAAGAGGTTGAAGTCGCCGGGGAGTAGCCACGTCAAGCAGAAGGCCATCAAGAGGCCAGCCAGTATGTACAGCACAGGGAAGAGGAAAGAGAACCCCATCGAAGATGACCTAATTTTCAGGATCGGTAATGGTTGCTTTATCATTGGTGTTTTAACAGATTTAAAGGGAAGGTTCAACTAACACATTTAAAGGGACAGTTCATCTAAGACATATAAATGGACAGTTCACCTAATACATAATTATATTTTGTAGTGTTGCACGGTATACCAAAACTTTGGTACTTTTTCAATACTAGAACATGAGACAAAAGAAGAAACCTGCACACTGCTCTTGCTAGTATCACTGCTCTTTAATAAGCATTACGTATCGGTCTCAAGGCCTTCGTCAGAGCTTTTGTTTTATTAGCACCCTTATGTAGACATAGCTTCACCCACATCTGTTCCATGCATCAAATGGGGTTGGAGTCGAGGGAAAATAATTGTTACCAAATATAACAATGTGCATTTCATAAATATTCGAATAAAGTATGTACATAAAACGTATTAAACACGTCTGTAAAACCACAATGAGGACATCGACCCACCAAGCAAGTTTCCATTAATCATTAGGTACAGCACAAGAAAAATGTCAGAGTAATCTGAAATGGGGGCATTCATTCATGTTCACATTTATAACATAACATACATAGGCACTTCATCATGAAGACCTTTAGGAAATAATGTCTGGAGGGTGAAAATCGAAAAACATTCTCTTTTGCTCAGAGTATTATTTATACCACCTCCCCTGTCTGATATCTAAACTTTCTCTATGCCACAAAATCTAAAGGTAGAAATGTCATGTTTTCTGGTCATTAAAATTGTGTTTAACAGATTTAAAGGGAAGGCTCAACTAACAAATGTATAGGGATAGTTCACCTAATACATAATTATATGTTGTAGTGTTGCACGGTATACCGAAACTTCTGTACTTTTTCGATACTAGAACATGAAAATCGGTTCGGTACTTGAATTTTGGTTACTTTCTGTACTTCTGTCAAAATGTGTCTCACAGATCAACTCTATCAGCTCAGCGATGTCCCCTTATAGCGTGAGGCGCACCGTGCCTGCTCCACTTACTCATTGCTAGCCTGCACTGGGAGTCTGGACTGCATCATGTTAGCTCCCCACTCTGCACAGAAGTTAACACACTTGAATAATGCGAAACGGCATGTCGAAATGTTTAAACTGTTAATTAGTGTTCGCAAAACAATGTCCAAACAGGCTAGAACACTTTACAATGCAAGAAGATACGGTTAGCGTCAAGCTTTAATAATAAAATAATACCGTATTGGTCCGAATATAAGACGACCCTGATTATAAGACGACCCCCCGTTTTTCAACACAAACATTTAGAAAAACAGATTTGCAGACTAGATTTGCCGAACAAAGAACTTCATTTTATTTTAAAATAACAATATTAAAAACACAGTGAATTAAACACAAAGGCAAACTATGTACAGTATGATTCAAAATTAATATCAAGCAATAATAAAGCAACATTTTTAAATAACAGAGAAAATACAGGCCACACATTTAACTAAACTTAACAAAATTCGCCAAACTTCTCCTCCGATGTCTCTCTATCCCTCACACACGTCCTCTGCCCCGCTGTGTTCGCTCTCGCTGTCATCGCTCCCCAGCTGCTCCGCTTCCACCGGCTCCTCCCAAAGCACGTCGTCCTCGCTGCCGTCCAATGCATTTGAGATGCAACATTTTTTAAAGCCATCGATGATGCTCTGTGAGGAGAATAGCATCCCATGCATGCAGGATCCATTCACACAGTAGACTTCTCTCCGAAGTCTGACGGCAGGCGTTGGGCCAAACTCGTTCTCCGTCTAAGTGACAGTCCATTACGCCGCATCATCCTACGACACCAGCCGAGGCTGGCTTTAAATCCAGTGATGTTGAGCTCTCTCTGGCGATTTCCAGGGCCTTAACCTGGATGACAGCTCTGGTAATGGGCATTCCCCTCACTTCTTTTTTCCCTGACATATTCAAAAACCCTCCGGTCAACCTCAATGAAACGACCACTTTGAGGACCACGGAAGGGATTTTCGCTGACTGTTAGCATCTTTTAGACGTTGTTTTTCTGCTCGCCATCTTCTTACATTACACTCAGTGACCCCGAATGTCTTGGCAGCTTGGCAGTTGTTAGATGACTCTGCCTTATTGACAACCATTATTTTGAAATTGGCATCATAGCTCCTCCGCTGTTGTTTATTGACCTGGCCCACTTTTTGAGCCACTTGTCTCTAAATGGTCAGCCTGTCTTTCCATCTTTAAACACCGGTAACGGGCTGGTTGTTAAGGACGCCTCTTCCCTCCGTCCGGAACGAATTTTTGGCGCCATCTGTGCCCGCGAATGTGTATTGACATTTAAAGGGAGCGCCGAAGAAGAGAAACTGCGCTCTGAATACTAGACCCCGAATATAAGACGACCCGACTTTTTTGGACCTATTTCGAGGGGAAAAAAGGCCGTCTTATATTCGGACCAATACGGTAATAATAATATGCCATTTAGCAGACGCTTTTATCCAAAGCGACTTAGTCATGCGTGCATACATTTTTGTGTATGGGTGGTCCCGGGGATCGAACCCACTACTGGCTAACTTTCCTTGCTAGCTTACAGCTGAAGCTAACATCATTTTACTACCATAGTACTTTGTTTGTGATTTAATATGCAAACTATAGCGCAAAATGTGCTGATTTCAAAGCTGATTGCCACCAAAACTTTATTCATTCACTTAATCGGTCTCCCTATTGAATATGCATTCACCTGTATTGTGATAGGCCTAAGCTACATTTACATTTTAGTAATTTAACAGATGCTTTTATCCAGAGCGACTTACAGCAGTGAATGCATACATTTTCGTACTGGTCCCCGTGGGAATCGAACCCACAACCCTGGCGTTGCAAGCGCCATGCTCTACCAACTGAACCACACGGGACCAAACTGTTATTTACCCAGTTTATCAATAGAGATTTACCATTCAAATAAATTGTTACCATTTATGTTATGTAGTTAGATTGGTAAAAACAAAGTCAAATATAGATATTTATGATTCAACATTTTGATGTAAAACAAAACTCTAAAGATGCCAAACGATTGAACAGAGCAGTAGCTGAGTTTATCTGTCTGGATCAAGTGCCATTCTGTGACTTTGGCTAATATAACCTTTTTTGCTGTGGTATCATTTTGGTGTCGAGTATCGTGATGGTATTGAGTATCATGATACTAAACCTAGTATTGGTATCGAAGTCAAAATTCTAGTATCATGACAACACTAATATGTTATGAGTTACTAGTCAGAGTTATACATGGGTGGAATTGGAAAAAGGTCACTCCGGGAACTGACCATTGTAAGAATAATACAGTTCGTCAAAATGTTTTCACTTAATAAACTCTTAATCTACACTCATATGATGAATAAGCATTACGGGGGAATTTGACGCTTGTTTATTTCATGCCTTCCAGGTACAAAGGGAAGAAACAAAGGGGAATTCACCAATCTACAGGGTGTGGCTGCCTCCTCAGTAGGAAAGGTGTTGATAGCAGACAGCAATAACCAGTGTGTTCAGGTAAGGGAACTGGAGAATGTCATCTCTAGCTATATATCATAGATCATTAATTAAACCCATGTCGTTGACGCGACTTAAGACCATGGCTGAATCCCAAAAAGCACCCTATTTCTAAGTGCACTACTTTTGACCAAGGCCTGTTGAGCTAATGCTCAGGCATTACTATTACTGTTAGAGCTAACAGAGGTCTCAAGGCAAGGTTACTCGTCACACAAATGTAGTTCGGCCAACTACCTCACTAAAAACATTTGCCTTCAAAAGGTAACTAGCAGTCATATAATGGATTGCAATAATAGATTGCGTTTACATAACACTTTTCACTAGTTCTCGAAATGGTTAACACTGTACAGTAGAATGTCTTATATTCCGATGATACCAGTTGTTCAGGGTAGGATCAACAAGCACATTATGCTTCTTCTTCTCTTGGCCTGAGGGAAATAGCAGAGGGAATTGTGGGATGCTGGTGGGCTGAGCACAATGACTCATCATCGCTATTGAACATAATTAGCTTTGTCTTCTCCATGGAGACCAACCATCAGCTGTCCATCCTCCCTTTAATGCATTTGAGTTGAAAAGGGCTGAGAATATGTTCAATCAAATGAACATACAAGCACTTGTGTTTTTGTAGATTTGCTTTGTTGATCTGTGGATTTACATGGCTTGAATACCAGATGTTTTTATTTATTTATTTACCACAGCACACATTTATTTTTGCGTGAGCACATCATTTGTTATTTCATGTAATACAAGTTAGGCATGATAAAATACTTTTCTACTGTAGTTAGACTCTTTCATCCTAATATTTAAAACATTTACATAAGAGTGGTAGTTGGTATCTAGCTCAGCGCTGTTCAATTCTGGACCTGGAGAGCCAAAACATTTTTTTTCTACCTGGTAGTTAATCGCACTCACCTGGTGTCCCAGGTCTGAATTAGTCCCTGAATGGAAGGAGAGGATGAAAAACTGAAGTGTTTTGGCCCTCCAGGACCGGAATTGAACAGCCCTGCGTCTAGCTCATATCTCTGAAGTCGTTCTGCCTTGACTTAGTCACAGTGGTATCTTTTGACTGTGAGTTCTCACCAGAGCTCTTTGAGGTGTGTCTGAAGAGATTGTCTGAAGAATATTCTTCTGATATAGACTGGATGAAAACAAGACTCGGTTAAGAGCTCTGACTGCTCAGATGTTTTGTATTGATTTGCTGTATATCATGGTGCTTTTGCAAATGTGAAAATATGGCAAAGATACCAACTGTAAATTGGCATCAGGACAGTAACAATTCCAGTTCAATAATTGAAAAGTGTCATTTATTTATCATATCAAAGAGGATTTTCAAATCATTTCCTTAAAGGACTGAATAAAAAAAGAGCCCTGACTATCCATTGATTACGTTTTTTATATTTCAAAGCATTTTGACAATCAGTCCATCTTCAGTCATGTGATTCGGCCCCGTGTTTCTTTCGCAGATCTTCTCTAACGACGGTCTGTTCAAGAGTCGCTTTGGGGTGCGTGGACGGTCTCCAGGGCAACTGCAGCGGCCCACAGGAGTGGCGGTCCACCCCAACGGTGACATCATCATAGCCGACTACGACAACAAGTGGGTTAGCATCTTCTCCAGCGACGGAAAGTTCAAGGTGAGTTAAAAGTTTATACAATGCCGTCATTTATCCTGGAATCCACACTAGATATCGCTCTGTTCCACTTTACTGATTCAGTCTGGACCTGCCTTCATTGAAATCGTTTGTGCTGCTTTCTAGCCGCCCCAATTGTCGGCCCGAGTGCCTCTCAGTTGGAGCAGGTCCAGACTTCATAATTGAAGTGAAAATATATTGAAATGGAGGGCTATTCAGTTTGGATTCCAGACTGTTCTGTCATATCAACTAATAGCTGCTGTCAGAATTGCTTTATCCTATGTGATGCTTTGCATGGCTGATGCTCACTGATAATGGATAACTCAATGTGGGTATGCTTTCTGACTTGATTAGTCTTTTTCTACCCAGCAGAACCAGAAAAATAAGGTCCCATGCCACAGACTTTGACGTTAGCCTGAATTGAAACATTAACTTGAGATAACCTGTTTGTTATTTCTTTATATAAAATACCCAACAGAAATACTGGGGTATTATCCACTGTCCTTCCTGACTGTCCCTCTATCTCCCCCAGAATAAGATTGGCTCGGGCAAGCTGATGGGCCCCAAAGGCGTGTCGGTAGACAGGAATGGCCACGTCATAATCGTGGACAACAAGGCGTGCTGCGTCTTCATCTTTCAGCCCAACGGCAAGCTGGTCACCAAGTTTGGTAACCGCGAAACGGGCGACCGGCAGTTTGCAGGTACACTCAATGGTAATGGTGTTGCACTCCCCTCTCCGCTCCCACTCTTTTGCTCCCACCACCTGCATGCGGAATGAGGACTCCCCCAGGCGAGTGACCTTTAGGACGTGACCGTGACCTTTGACCTTTCGAGCTATAACATTTTATTGTATTTTATCCTGCATGCTCTTCCTACTGTGTCGAAGCCCATTGCTTTTGTCAGTCGTGTGTGTGTGTGTGTGTTTCTCCATTCAATTCAATGTTTCAATTTTCAGTTAGCCCAACCTTATCTTAAAGGGGCAATCAGCAGTTGCTACATCCACTTTTGGACTTATAAATTAATTATATGTACCCATTCATTCTTGAAGAATATGAGCTTACTTCAACTGACATACCCCAATAGAACCCAAAATATAGCTTGTTTTACTCCAATGTTTGTAAACAAAGTAAACGTAAACAAACACTGTATAGCCTCAAAACATGATTAAAACCATCATGAGGGAAGCCCTACAATATTACATTTGTCTAAGTAGTGAGAGCACTCAGGAGCAGGCAGTGTTGAAAAGTAATCTTTAGACATGTTGTACTTTTCTTACATATCGTTTTGTAAATGACTAAAATAAGCAGACAACAAGAAAATTGTTGGAAAAAGGTGACGTTTTTGCTGTGAGCCAATGGGGTAACCTAGGTAACCACAGGTTGTTTTCCCCACAGGCTATTTACATGTAAATAAATAAACAAATAAATAAAATGTGAAAACAGTAAAAAATTAAAAGATTTAAAAAAACACAGTAGGCCTAAGCGTACACATAAATAGCGAATAACCTGTCAAAAACAACCATTTGTACAGCAGGACTCTCCAGTAGGGGAGAGTGGGGTAAATTGAGCCATTTTTTATATTCATCATCACTCTGTCAAGGGAAATATAGTATTCTTTCTAACAAAAATATCTACATACACTACCGGTCAGAAGTTTTAGAACACCTACTCATTCAAGGGTTTTTCTTTATTTGTACTATTTTCTACATTGTAGAAAAGCTGTCATCAAGGCAAAGGGTGGCTATTTGAAGAATCTCAAATCTCAAATATATTTTGATTTGTTTAACACTTTTTTGGGGTTACTACATGATTCCATATGTGTTATTTCATAGTTTTGATGTGTTCACTATTATTCTACAATGTAGAAAATAGTCAAATTAAAGAAAAACCCTTGAATGATTAAGTGTTCTAAAACTTTTGACCTGTAGTTTATATTTCGGGATGTTGTGTATCCCTGGAAATAACGAGAATTAATGTAAACACTACAGTTTTGAAAACATAGCTTGTCCAAAAGTGGTCTCTTGGCACAACTTGTTGAGCTGCGGGACAGGGTAAGTTAAGCCGCCTACAATTTTCTGTACTGAATGAAATATTACAATTACCTTTTTAAAACCACGTCTCTTTATTTCCCAAACACAATCCAACACAATTACGATCGCGTTTTTGTCAAAATGTTTTTATAGAAAATTGGGACCTAACTTGCTTACCACTTTTTCCATATGGTTTCTTCCTTCACAGACTCCATGAAATGATGACCCTTCTTAAATATTTGGTCAAATTATTAATTTTGTGTATGGTTTCCTAGAAACAAGGGTGGCTCAATTTACCCCTTTGGCTCAACTTACCCCACTCTTCCCTATAGCTTTCCTTTCCTTCATTTTAAAATGAATTTATGATTACATTGTTTAATATGATATTTGGTTACAGTTTAACAGAATAAAATACATACAGTGGAATCAGTTTCTACATGTGTTTTGGCAGGCGTGTTTTGGCAGGTCTTTTCATAAAAACATATCACATCAAATGATACATTGTTTTAAATCAAGCCATTTGTCTTTATTAGTTTTATTACATTTACATGTAGGCTGTGGTACATGGCAGCTTAAAGCTGAATTATGTACACAGCACATAAAAGTAATTAAACAAGGAAACAAAAACAGTAAATCAGGAAGTCAGCATGGGAGCTGAAGCAGTTTGTCTTGGTAGTATCAGACAATGGCTTAAGTGGTGGAAGGCAGCGTCACAGGAATATGGGTCAGGATCAGACAGGTCCGGAGCCGTTTAACAGTGCACCTCGATGTCCCCGACGTCCGCAGCCGTCCGTAGCCGTCCGTAGCATAGCAGCTTGACTTTTGTAGCCATTCCTCCATACAAACAAGTAGCACCCACTTGGGTGATGTCCCGGCAGCCCGTCGCCAGAAAGTTCACTACTCATCGGTAGTACAGAGTAGGCTATTACAATCCTCAAGCCTCTGCCATCACCGCAAGACATCTCCACTTTCCTTTGTTTCGTTGTTTACATTGCCATAGGGGCAGGGTTAAATGCATGTACTATCTCTCTGTTTGATCCAGGTCCTCACTTTGCAGCAGTCAACCATAACAATGAGATAATTGTTACAGACTTCCATAATCATTCTGTGAAGGTAAGACCATCTCACCAATTACAAATTATTTGTACCCTTGTAAAAAAAGAATGGTGTAACTTTTTTTTTAAGGATGTGTACCCTTTCTGAAAAAGGGATATAATAATAATAATAATAATAATAATAATAGTAATAATAATAATTTATTCAACTTCTATAGCGCTTTTCATTACAAAAATAATCTCAAATCACTTGAAAAAGCTGTAAAATAGTGTGTACACTTATTAATATGAGATGATTAACGGAGCACCAGTCCAGTATTGGACAAAAATTGTATTCTAAGAAGACCTGGCTTACGAGTTAGTATAGCAATAACTATATAAGACTAACATTTTAACAATAGTAATTATTGGCTTATCTGAAGGAATGAATTATTTTGAGAATCAATTGGACTTCTTTACCAGAATAACATTTCTTTATATAATCAACATGTAATAACACTAATCAAAATATTTACATACATAATGAGAATGATAATGAAAAGATAGGAAATAGATTGGAAGACGAGGTGAAGACCTCGAGATCCTGAACATTAAATTATGTTATACTCAGTCTGTGATCAAAGTCTGTTGTGGCTTCTTGCTGATTCAGGCCGCATGGAGGAGAACAAAGGAAGAAGATGGCTGCGTGTCCTTTCTTGTTGAATTGTCCTTATGCTTGTCGCTCTTCTCTGTTGGCTCCTTGCTTGAGTTGCAGAGGCTGTGCTCTAATTGTCTTCTCCTTCTTTCCTTGAAGACAGTTAGCTTAAGTGTACCGTTCAGGCTACACTAGCTCTTTTAAGTCTTATGTTTTCTTCTGAGACTAAGTCTTCTTCTGAGCCTGTTTAGTGTGTGGGCACTTCCTTCCCAATGTCTGTACTGGTGGCTATACTTTTCCCCTAAGTTATCAGTTACCAGTTCTGGCCATTAAAGGCAAAGGTCCAGGGCCTATGGTCAGCCTGCTGGAGATGGAGGTCCAGAGTAAAGAGGGTAAAGATAGGGGAGCAGTACTTTTATAGTCCTGCTAGGTCACATGGTTTCACCCCTAGGTGTCGAGCCATTTGTACGACCCATTGTCTTGGAGATGGAAAGTATTTTGGGGAGAAAATCTAAAGTTGGTTAAGGTCAATTCCACATTGTGTCCAGCATTGTTCAACATATGACATTCAAACGACACATTGCTACAAAGCAAAACAAACAGTGAATAAAATAAAACAGCTATAGGATAGAGTAGGTCTGCACTATGATTTTCAGACAGTGTTGAAAGTTTTGAGTGTTTCAAGCCTCCAACAGATGGTGCGACAGTCAATATGGAACCACATTGCTTGAGCAGAGGAAGGAGGTCAATGTGGGGAGATGAGTAGGTCCTCCGGAGACTGGCAGGCAGACAGCACAGGTCACTCTCCATTGAAAGCATCTCACTGGCGCCTCGTCCCCCTGCCGTCTGACTGCGATTTCTCCATAGCCGTTGACTCTCTGGTCTTGTAGTGTAGAACGAGATGTTGTTTTTGAGCTCCCCAGTCTCCATTCACTCAGGATATTATGATGACAGGCCGCTCATAGGAAACCTCCCCGAGCGATGAAGTCGTCACTGCCAGCTCGCCATGCATTAGTCCTCCTCATTGGGTCATGAGACCGCAGAAATAATTTGTAAAAATAGGCAGGGGGTATTCAAATCGAAATACACTAACGTGGTAGCATCGCTAGCTAGTTATCATGAGACGGCTGATTTGCAATGAATTCATGGGCAGGAAACAAATAGACGCAATCCAGATTTAATCTATAAACATTTGGCTATTCAAAACCAAAAATAAAGAAAAAAGATTCAAATAAAAAACATGTAGTAATTATTAAATATTTACAAAATGTACAGGAGCTCTCTGCCTAGGCGACCTCTTGGCAACATGGCACCCACCGAACCAAATGATGATGATGATGATGATGATATGTACCTTTTCTTTATATAAAAAGGGATTGTGTACCCTTCTGAAAAAAGGATGTGTACCTTTCTGCAGGTGTTCAACCCTGAGGGGGAGTTTCTTCTGAAGTTTGGTTCCAACGGGGAGGGGAACGGCCAGTTCAACGCCCCTACGGGGGTGGCGGTGGACGTCAACGGCAACATCATCGTAGCAGACTGGGGCAATAGCCGAATACAGGTGAGGCCAAAGAGCATGGAAGTGAGACCAAGGTCAGGGAAGTGGGAGACATTGTTTTGGTGTTAACTAAACTGTAAATGAAAACATTTTTCTTGTCCTCTAGAATGCTCTTTAAAATATAATTTTATTATCAAATCATTTTGTTAGATTTATTATATTTGTATCTAGAGTAGTCAGTTAAATTTGAATACCACTACCCCCCCTCTGTCTCCTCTCTCTCGCGCAGGTGTTTGATGGCAGTGGTTCGTTTCTCTCCTACATCAACACATCGGCAGACCCTCTCTACGGTCCCCAGGGCCTGGCCCTCACCTCCGATGGCCACGTGGTGGTGGCTGACTCTGGGAACCACTGCTTCAAAGTCTACCGTTACCTGCAGTAGCCCTCGCACACTTAGTAGACACACACACACACACACACTTATGCGTACACTCACATTCACAGATTCGCACACACGAAGACTTGCGCACACACACACACACACACCATCCTCAGTACGGAGTAATGGGTGGATTTGCACTCATCCACTAATTCAATCCCGCCATCCATCACCGTGCCATACAGAACCTCTCTCTAACCGTTCACCCTGACATGTGCCTCTGTAGCCTCCTTCATGACCTCTGACCTTTAAGCTTGTCCTCCACTGACCCCCTGGAGTTCACAAGAGAAACCCTGTATTTCCCCAGAAACGTTTATTTTCTACTGTCGGCCATGGGGAAGAGGAAGAAGAGAAGGAGAATTGGTCATGTGATGTAGGTGGGAGGGAGGGACTATGATTGAGATCTCCATGGATTGGAGGATGACCCCGCCCTAATGTGATATACAGAAGTAGTAGTCGGGTGAAGTTGCCCCTAGATGCTGATCTTGGGTCAGTTTTGCATTTTCCCCACTAATCGTTAAGGTTAGGATTGGTGGCGTGGAAGCTGATCCTAGATCTGAATTTAGGGGAAATTTCACCCCAGAGCTGATATACAATACATTCCTTTTGTTTAAAGGGATCCTTGTTGGGACGATGAAAAATTATAACTGGGTATCATGGTTAGGTTGGACAAATTCTTCCTTTCGTTATTTATTGTTGTGACATGGCACTTGATGTAAAACTGGAAGTTAATGTTTATCATGCAATGAAATTAAAGTATGGAAGTTGTTGCTAATATTAGTTGACGGTCACCAATGTGTATGGAAGTGAGATTGAAAGGAAGTAAAAATCTAAAATAAAGTGCCTGGACTTTGACACAGACTAGCTCCAAAAATATCTCATTCCCCAATTTCAATTAATTAGATTGTTTCACTTTCTTGGCATCCCATTATTATTATTATTTGGCATCAATGATCACCACAAAGTAATCTCCGGCTAAAGTAGCTTCTAGTAAAATGTTCTCAGTGAAAATGAGAGTTATCTACAGGTATCTCTACCCACCTCACCTGTTCAATTTCATACGTAGGACCTAAAATATATCAGGGTATTTTTTAAGCATGGTATATATAACAAGTGCATGCAACGCTGTCCGAAAAACCTTCCCACAAACATTTGTGAAACATTCCCAAACATCTGCGAAACATTTGTCAAAGATTGCAGACATCTACAGGAAGCTATATTTTGTGACATCGCCCATTGGTTACATTTTGCTTAGGAGATAGTTCTTTGTATTTGTGGGAGTGTTTTTTTTCAATCTACACACCACCACTTGATATTTACATATATTAACAATAAGGAGTTCACTTACTGCTCAGTGTATGATATAGTATCTTATCTCCTCTACTCCAGTGGTTTTACACTTTGCTTCTCTTCCACAATAATAACAGACTAGATATTGTTGCTCAATGCAAAGGATTGTGTGTGTGCGTGCGTGCGCGTGGTGTAAAATACGATAAGGGACAATTCACATTAAACTCTTTATGATACTACTTATGGCTCAAAGCATTCTGGGATGTTTAGTTCACTTTCAATGAGTCCTGAAAATTAACAATAGTTATACATCTGTGTTGTTCTTGCTACTCTGCACTCTAGGTAATTGTAGAACTGTTAGAAACAATAACGACAATATTGAAACTGATATTACAAACCTGTCATCTTTTACCTCCCATCCTCAATTGTTGAGCCCATTTGTTTGTTGTCACACAAAACTATTGATACTACTCAGGTGTAGTATTCTGATACTGTAGCTGACACTGTCTAATAGTTTATCTAAAAAACATACAATGGCTTAACAGTCGAGATGTAATCTGTGTAAATAAACTGCACTGTATAAAAAGGTAATTAGCCTACATCTTAATAGGTTCAGCCTTCAAAAATGCTCTCCTTATCTTTTTTTTCATGCGTCCGTTTGGATTAATTTAGATTCGAAAGCACTTGACTCGCATCAATTCATTACTTTCATGTACATAGTTTCAGGCAGCCATTTTGTATTTGTCCTTGTTAAGTTATTTGTTGTCCTCGTCCATGTTGATACCCTGATGCCAAATGGAAGAAGTGCCCATATACTGTATGTTTAGCTCTCAGTAATGCAGCAAGTGTGATATGCAACTTGTACATTTTTGTACAGAAACTAAGTTTTAGTGGCATTGCAATGACTGTGCTGTTCCATTCCACCCCCTAAATGGGTATGTAAAACGTTTTTGAAGATTGTGTATTGTTGCAAGTGTTATGAATGTCATGCACATTGTTAATGTCAGACACACAGACTTAGAATGTTTTTTTCCCCCCTCATACATTCCAACTTTACGCAACACCCTGTTAAAAACGGCAGTGTTATTCCCTTTCACTGTATCGGAACATTCATATTTAAAGTCAGATTTCCCAAAGCCCTAATATGCTTGCAGTGTGTGAAAACATTTCCTAAAGTTTGACCATACCATAATTTGTTTATTTGCTCTTTGTGTACAGCACAGAAATAAAGTATTGCATTCCTGAAAAAAGTGTTTTGTCAATCCACTTCAATGAATGAGAAAGAAATAGCCTGTAGATAAGAAACTTAAATGAAGAAACACTTATGTAGTCAAGAAGGCATCAATAACAAACAAAGCTATTTCTGTAGACTTTTCTTGCAGCCTCTGGTAAAATCTTCTCATTGGGGAATTGTCCAGTTGGAAGAATCCTAACCTTTATTATATTCCATCTACCCACTCCTAGTACAAAGACACTTTGCTATTACTATAGAGGATTTGCCACCCTCTTTGGTACTGTCATAACCAATTATTTATACAGTACCAGTCAAAAGTTTGGACACCTGCTCATTCAAGGGTTTTTCTTTATTTGTACTATTTTCTACATTGTAGAATAATAGTGAAGACATCAAAACGATGAAATGCCACATGGAATCATGTAGTAACCAAACAAGTGTCAAACAAATCAAAATATATGTTGAATTTGAGATTCTTCAAAGTAGCCACCCTTTTCCTTGATGACAGCTTTGCACACGCTTGGTATTCTCTCAACCAGCTTCATGAGGTAGTCACCTGGAATGCATTTCAATTAACAGGTGTGCCTTGTTAAAAGTTAATTTGTGGAATTTCTTTCCTTAATGCGTTTGAGCCAATCAGTTGTGTTGTGACAAGGTAGGGGTGGTATACAGAAAATATTATGGCAAGAACAGCTCAAATAAGCAAAGAGAAATGACAGTCCATCATTACAGAACAATTCTAGAAATTTGAACGTTTCTTCAGGTGCAGTCGCAAAAACCATCAAGCGCTATGATGAAACTGGCTCTCATGAGGACAGCCACAGGAAAGGAAGACCCAGAGCCTCAGAAATTGCAGCCCAAATAAATGCTTCACAGAGTTCAAGTAACAGACACATCTCAACATCAACTGTTCATAGGAGACTGCGTGAATCAGGCCTTCATGGTCGAATTGCTGCAAAGAAACCACTACAAAAGGACACCAATAAGAAGAAGAGACTTGGTTGGGCCAAGAAACACGAGCAATGGACATTAGACCGGTGGAAATCTGTCCTTTGGTCTGATGAGATTTGTGATGAACGGATGATCTCCGCATGTGTGGTTCCCACCGTGAACCACGGAGGAGGAGGTGTGATGGTGTGGGGGTGCTTTGCTGGTGACACTGTCTGTGATTTATTTAGAATTCAAGGCACACTTAACCAGCATGGCTACCACAGCATTCTGCAGCAATACACCATCCCATTTGGTTTGCGCTTAGTGGGACTATCATTTGTTTTTCAACAGGACAATGACCCAACACACCTCCAGGCTGTGTAAGGGCTATTTGACCAAGAAGGAGAGTGATGGAGTGCTGCATCAGATGACCTGGCCTCCACAATCACCTGACCTCAACCCAATTGAGATGGTTTGGGATGAATTGGACCGCAGAGTGAAGGAAAAGTGCTCAGCATATGTGGGAACTCCTTCAAGACTGTTGGAAAAACATTCCAGGTGAAGCTGGTTGAGAGAATGCCAAGAGTGTGCAAAGCTGTCATCAAGGCAAAGGGTGGCTACTTTGAAGAATTTAAAATATATTTTGATTTGTTTGATTTGTTTAACACTTTTTGGTAACTACATGATTCCATATGTGTTATTTCATAGTTTGTCTTCACTATTATTCTACAATGTAGAAAATAGTAAAAATAAAGAAAAACCCTTGAATGAGTGTCCAAACCTTTGAGTGGTACTGTATATACATTATGACTGACAGGGGGTGCTGTTTTGATGCCGCTGCTCCTCCATCTTGGCACTCCCCCACCATTGTAAAACATGTTGGAAGCTATAGAAATGCATTTCTTAGTGTCAAAAAAAATTTTGACACATTTATTTTATTACAGACACCGTAATGCATACTTTTAAATTATATTATGAGAGCTCAACATAAAAAAATAATATAAAAACATTTTCCTTAAAATGTATATATATATTTTTTGTTCCCACTACAACAACAAAATACTTCAACACATCAGATGAAGAAGTGAAACGAGAGGTTTTCCTCGACAAAATCGGTCAGATAAACCTAAGCTTGTCGCCTGCCTTCCAGCCATTGAGATGACACATTGTTAGGGCACAGACATGAGCATCTCATCATTATCTATAAATCTTTGAAACATTTTGTCCTTGAAAGATTTAATTGAGGACTGCTTCTTCTGAGGAGTGCCAATATGGCCGAACTGTGGCTTCAAAGCCTATCATTGGCAAATACATCAGCATTTTTCCTATTTTGTTGCATTACAACCTGTAATTTAAATTGATTTTTATTTGGATTTCATGTAATGGACATACATAAAATAGTCCAAATTGGTGAAGTGAAATTTAAAAAATGACTTGTTTCAAAAATTAAAAAAATAACTAATGGAAAATTGGTGCGTGCATATGTAATCAAATCAAATCAAATTTTATTGGCCACATGTGCCGAATACAACAGGTGCAGACATTACAGTGAAATGCTTACTTACAGCCCTTAACCAACAGTGCATTTATTTTTAATAAAAAAAGTAAAATAAAACAACAACAAAAAAGTGCTGAGAAAAAAAGAGCAGAAGTGTAGGGAGGCTATATATACAAGGGGGTACCGGTGCAGAGTCAATGTGCGGGGGCACCGGCTAGTTGAGGTAGTTGAAGTAATATGTACATGTGGGTAGAGTTAAAGTGACTATGCATAAATAATTAACAGAGTAGCAGCAGCGTAAAAAGATGGTGTGGGGGTGGGGGGCAGTGCAAATAGTCCGGGTAGCCATGATTAGCTTTTCAGGAGTCTTATGGCTTGGGGGTAGAAGCTGTTGAGAAGTATTTTGGACCTAGACTTGACACTCCGGTACCGCTTGCCGTGCGGTAGCAGAGAGAACAGTCTATGTCTAGGGTGGCTGGAGTCTTTGACAATTTTGAGGGCCTTCCTCTGACACCGCCTGGTATAGAGGTCCTGGATGGCAGGAAGCTTGGCCCCAGTGATGTACTGGGCCGTACGCACTACCCTCTGTAGTGCCTTGCGGTCGGAGGCCAAGCAGTTGCCATACCAGGCGGTGATGCAACCAGTCAGGATGCTCTCGATGGTGCAGCTGTAGAATTTTTTGAGGATCTGAGGACCCATGCCAAATCTTTTCAGTCTCCTGAGGGGGAATAGGCTTTGTCGTGCCCTCTTCACGACTGTCTTGGTGTGTTTGGGCCATGATAGTTCGTTGGTGATGTGGACACCAAGGAACTTGAAGCTCTCAACCTGTTCCACTACAGCCCCGTCGATGAGAATGGGGGCGTGCTCAGTCCTCTTTTATTCCCTGTAGTCCACAATCATCTCCTTTGTCTTGGTCACGTTGAGGGAGAGGTTGTTATCCTGGCACCACACGGCCAGGTCTCTGACCTCCTCCCATAGGCTGTCTCATCGTTGTCGGTGATCAGCCCTACCACTGTTGTGTCGTCGGCAAACTTAATGATGGTGTTGGAGTCGTGCCTGGCCATGCTGTCATGGGTGAACAGGGAGTACCGGAGGGGACTGAGCATGCACCCTGAGGGGCCCCCTGTGTTGAGGATCAGTGTGGCAGATGTGTTGTTACCTACCCTTACCACCTGGGGGCTGCCCGTCAGGAAGTCCAGGATCCAGTTGCAGAGGGAGGTGTTCAGTCCCAGGATTCTTAGCTTAGTGATGAGCTTTGAGGGCACTATGGTGTTGAATGCTGAACTGTAGTCAATGAATAGCATTCTCACGTAGGTGTTCCTCTTGTCCAGGTGGGAAAGGGCAGTGTGGAGTGCAATAGAGATTGCATCATCTGTGGATCTGTTGGGGCGGTATGCAAATTGGAGTGGGTCTAGGGTTTCTGGGATAATGGTGTTGATGTGAGCCATGACCAGCCTTTCAAAGCACTTCATGGCTACAGACGTCAGTGCCTCGGGTCGGTAGTCATTTAGGCAGGTTATCTTAGTGTCCTTGGGCACGGGGACTATAGTGGTCTGCTTGAAACATGTTGGTATTACAGACTCAGTCAGGGACATGTTGAAAATGTCAGTGAAGACACTTGCCAGTTGGTACACGTCCTGGTAATCCGTCTGGCCCTGCGGCCTTGTGAATGCTGACCTGCTTAAAAGTCTTACTCACATCGGCTACGGAGCGGCGTGATCACATAGTCATCCGGAACAGCTGGTGCTCTCATGCATGCTTCAGTGTTGCTTGCCTCGAAGCGAGCATAGAAGTGGTTTAGCTCGTCTGGAAGTCTTGTGTCACTGGACAGCTCGCGGCTGTGCTTCCCTTTGTAGTCTGTAATAGTTTTCAAGCCCTGCCACATCCGACGAGCGTCAGAGCCGGTGTAGTACGATTCAATCTTAGTCCTGTATTGACTCTTTGCCTGTTTGATGGTTCGTCGGAGGGCATAGCGGGATTTCTTATAAGCGTCCGGGTTAGAGTCCCGCTCCTTGAAAGCGGCAGCTCTACCCTTTAGCTCAGTGCGGATGTTTCCTGTAATCCATGACTTACATTTACATTTTTTACATTTACATTTTAGTCATTTAGCAGACGCTCTTATCCAGAGCGACTTACAGTTAGTGAATACATATTTTTTTATACTGGCCCCCCTTGGGAATTGAACCCACAACCCTGGAGTTGCAAACGCCATGCTCTATCAACTGAGCTACATCCCTGCCGGCCATTCCCTCCCCTACCCTGGACGACGCTGGGCCAATTGTGCGCCGCCCATGAGTCTCCCGGCTGCGACAGAGCCTGGATTCGAACCAGGATCTCTAGTGGCACAGCTAGCACTGCGATGCAGTGCCTTAGACCACTGCGCCACTCAGGAGCACAGAGACTTCTGGTTGGGGTATGTACGTACAGTCACTGTGGGGACGACATCATCGATGCACTTATTGATGAAGCCAGTGACTGATGTGGTGTACTCCTCAATGCTATCTGAAGAATCCCGGAACATGTTCCAGTCTGTGCTAGCAAAACAGTCCTGTAGCTTAGCATCTGCGTCATCTGACCACTTTTTTATTAACCGAGTCACTGGTGCTTCCTGCTTTAGTTTTTGCTTATAAGCAGGAATCAGGAGGATAGAGTTATGGTCAGATTTGCCAAATGGAGGGCGAGGGAGAGCTTTGTATGCATCTGTGTGTGGAGTAAAGGTGGTATAGAGTTTTTTTTTCCCTCTGGTTGCACATTTAACATGCTGGTAGAAATTAGGTAGAACGGATTTAAGTTTCCCTGCATTAAAGTCCCCGGCCACTAGGAGTGCTGCCTCTGGATGAGTGTTTTCCTGTTGACTTATGGCCTTATACAGCTCATTCAGTGCAATCTTAATGCCAGCATTGGTTTGTGGTGGTAAATAGACAGCTATGAAAAATATTGATGAAAACTCTCTTGGTAAATAGTGTGGTCTACAGCTTATCATAAGATACTCTACCTCAGGCGAACAAAACCTCGAGACTTCCTTAGTATTTGATTTTGTGCACCAGCTGTTGTTTACAAATATACACAGACCGTCACCCCTTGTCTTACCGGAATCAGCCATTCTATCCTGCCGATAGCAGTATGTTGTCCATGTTGTCCACGACATTGTCCATGTTGTCCATGTCGTCGTTCAGCCACGACTCAGTGAAACATAAGATATTACAGTTTTTAATGTCCCGTTGGTAGGATAACCGTAATCTTAGGTCATCCCATTTATTCTCAAATGATTGAAGATTGGCTAATAGGATTGATGGGAGAGGCAGTTTACTCGCTCGCCGTCGGATCCTTACAAGGCACCCCGACCTACGTCCACGATATCTCCGTCTCTTCCTCATGCGAATGACGGGGATTTGGGCCTTGTCGGGTGTCTGTAGGATATCCTTCGCGGCCGCCTCGTTGAAGAAAAAATATTCGTCCAATACGAGGTGAGTAATCGCTGTCCTGATATCCAGAAGCTCTTTTTGGTTATAAGAGACGATGGCAGAAATAAATTACAAATAACGCGGAAAAACACACATAATAGTACAATTGGTTAGAGGGCTGTAAAACGGCAGCCATCTTCTCCGGCGCCACTATATTTACCCCCTTTGCTATGAAACCCCTAAATAAGATCTGGTGCAACCAATTACCTTCAGAAGTCACATAATTAGCTAAATAAAGTCCACCTGTGTGCAATCTAAGTGTCACATGATCTGTCACATGATCTCAGTATATATACACCTGTTCTGAAAGGCCCAGAGTCTGCAACACCACTAAGCAAGGGGCACCACCAAGCAAGCGGACAATGAAGACCAAGGAGCTCTCCAAACAGGTCAGGGACAAAGTTGTGGAGAAGGACAGATCAGGGTTGGGTTATAAAAAAATATCTGAAACTTTGAACATCCCACGGAGCACAATTAAATCCATTATTAAAAAATGGAAAGAATATGGCACCAGAACAAACCTGCCAAGAGAGGGCCGCCCAACAAAACTCACAGACTAGGCAAGGAGGGCATTAATCAGAGATGCAACAAAGAGACCAAAGATAACCCTGAAGGAGCTGCAAAGCTCCACAGGGGAGATTGGAGTATCTGTCCATAGGACCACTTTAAGCCGTACACTCCACAATGCTGGGCTTTACGGAAAAGAGGCCAGAAAAAAGCCATTGCTTAAAGAAAAAAATAAGCAAACGCGTTTGGTGTTCGCCAAAAGGCATGTGGGAGACTACCCTAACATATGGAAGAAGGTACTCTGGTCAGATGAGACTAAAATTGAGCTTTTTGGCCATCAAGGAAAACGCTATGTCTGGTGCAAACCCAACACCTCTCATCACCCCGAGAACACCATCATTGGCAGGGACTGGGAAACTGGTCAGAATTGAAGGAATGATGGATGGCGCTAAATACAGGGACATTTTCTTAGGGAAACCTGTTTCAGTCTTCCAGAGATTTGAGACTGGGACGGAGGTTCACCTTCCAGCAGGACAATGACCCTAAGCATACTGCTAAAGCAACACTCGAGTGGTTTAAGGGGAAACATTTAAATGTCTTGGAATGGCCTAGTCAAAGCCCAGACCTCAATCCAATTGAGAATCTGTGGGTTTGACTTAAATATTGTTGTACACTAGCAGAACCCATCCAACCTGGTGCACGTTTAGATTTTTGCCCTAGCAAAACACTAGCTGATTCAAATAATCAAAGCTTGATGATGAGTTGGTTACTTGAATCAGCTGTGTAGTGCAAGGGCAAAACAACTACATGTGTACCCAGGGGGGCCAGGTCAGAGCTTGGGAAACAATGGGTAATGGAGGGTAGACACAGTTTACGCACCTTTTTTTGCCTAACAGTTCACCCACCTTTTGTAGAAAATGCATTGAAAGTATAGGGAGCGTTACCTTTTTCACCGCGACCTGCGATCAGAGCTTACCTGCCACCTTTTTTTCACACCACTACATCGCTGATCATTACCATAGTATGCTGTGCTGTGTAGGACTGTAGCTCTCCTAGACGGACAACAGATGGCGCCAGGGTATGAGAGGCGAGTTTAATATCTGCCCTCCCTTCCTTGTTGACAACCCTTGAACTACCGCGGGAAACTCATTGCTTGCACTGTGTCACTGAAGGAGAAGCTCAGTCCGTGTAGGTTATTTACATTGCAAAATGGTAAGTTAGTTACACCTTTTTACAGTCAACATCCTTGCTCCAATTCAATTGCACACTGGCTGAGCTAGATAGCCAGTTGAAGAAGCTTTGTCTGAACTCTAGCTAGCTAAGTATAGCTTGTTAGCACATTCACCTAAAGCTAACTAGCATGTATCCTAGCTTGGCATGTCTCTTTGCTAAAAAAACAACAGTTGCGTCCAAATGCTAGCTAGGACTATGTTATATGTTGTTGGCGTTTATTTATGTTCACATGCTCCTTTGAGCTTGCTTGCCTTGGTGCCATGCTCTATGTATAAATAAGCTGCTTGCCACCGTCCCTCAGCGAAAGTCTGCAAAGCTTCATTGACACTAATATATCAAGAGGCACATTGTTTATGTGCCTTTAAAGGGCAATGGCCACCCCACGTCTGTTTTGGTAAATAGCTGAGGGATGGGGATGGAGAGATGTAGGCTAAAAGCCAATTTGTTTGATCTGAAAATGTGGTCGGAGGCTTCGTATGGAAGGTATTACGCAATTGCGGATCCCCCAGATGCATGAAGAGGTCAAATCAAGCTCTGTACCACATCGCCCTGTGCCTCAAAAATTTTGTAACAATGTGGAGGGCTCCGCATTGACATGATTGGTTAACGGTAGGTGGGGGCGGGAGGTCCAGTATAAACACACAAGCTCACTTCCTTCACAAAGATATGCTCTGCTAAGCGCAAGAAGTATGAAAGCCCTGAAGTCTGCAGAGTCATCAACTCAGTAAATGCTGTATGGCCACTTCAGACGTTGGATGCAAGGACTGACCATCCATGAGAAATAAATTATAGTTTTAACCATGTTTTGAGGCTATACAGTTTTTTTTATACAATTACATTGTTTGCATACATTAAGTAAAAACCTATATTTGGGGTTCTGATGGGGTATGACAGTTGAACTAAGTTCATGAGGCATTTATAAGTTCAATTCTTCAAGAATCAATGAATGACTTGCAAGAATCCATTTTGAAAGTCCAAAAATGTATGTACCAATTACAGATTGCCACTTTAAGACTTTATTCTTTTTTTGTCTTGCAGTCTAAAAAGAAAGGTCTCAGTCTTGAGGAGAAGAGGACACGCATGATGGAGATTTTCTTCGAGACAGTGAGTTAAAGAGAGAGTACACCAAAATGACATATTGGTGTCCTTGCTAATCTGTCCCATAACGTGAATGGGATTTGTGCCTTTATTTAACCAGGTAAGCCAGTTGAGAACAAGTTCTCATTTACAACTGCGACCTGGCCAAGATAAAGCAAAGAAGTGTGATTAAAAACAACAACAACAACACATAGTTACATATGGGATAAACAAAACGTACAGTCAATAACACAATAGAAAATCTATATACAGTGTGTGCAAATGTAAGTTATGTAGGTAATGCAATAAATTCGCCATAGTGCAAAATAATCACAATTTAGTATTAACACTGGAGTGATAGATGTGCAGAAGATGATGTGCAAATAGAGATACTGGGGTGCAAAATAAATAACAATATGGGGATGAGGTAGTTGGGTGGGCTAATTACAGATGGGCTGTGTACAGGTGCAGTGATCGGTAAGCTGCTCTGACAACTGATGCTTAAAATTAGTGAGGGAGATAAAAGTCTCCAGCTTCAGAGATTTTTGCAGTTTGTTCCAGTCATTGGCAGCAGAGAACTGGAAGGAATGGCGGCCAAAGCAGGTGTTGGCTTTGGGGATGACCAGTGAGATATACCTGCTGGAGTGAATACTATGGGTGGGTGTTGCTATGATGACCAATGAGCGAAGATAAGGCAGAGATTTGCCTAGAAGTGATTTATAGATGACCTGGAGCCAGTGGGTTTGGTGACGAGTATGTAGTGAGGGCCAGCCAACGAGAGCGTACAGGTCATAATGGTGGGTAGTATATGGGGCTTTGGTGACAAAACGGAGGCTATTTTGTAAATTACATCGCCGAAGTCAAGGATCGGTAGGATAGTCAGTTTTAGGAGGGCATGTTTGGCAGCATGAGTGAAGGAGACTTTGTTATGAAATAGGAAGCCGATTCTAGATTTAACTTTGGATTGGAGATGCTTAATGTGAGTCTGGAAGGAGAGTTTACGGTCTAACCAGACACCTAGGTAATTGTCCACATATTCTAAGTCAGACCTGCCGAGAGTAGTGATTCTAGTCGGGCGGGCGGGTGCAAGCAGCGTTCGATTGAAGAGCATGCATTTAGTTTTACTAGCGTTTAAGAGCAGTTCGAGGCTACGGAAGGAGTGTTGTATGGCATTGAAGCTCATTTGGAGGTTTGTTAACACAGTGTCCAATGAAGGGCCAGATGTATACAAAATGGTGTCGTCTGCGTAGAGGTGGCTCTGAGAGTCACCAGCAGCAAGAGCGACATCATTGATATACACAGAGAATAGAGTCGGCCCGAGAATTGAACCCTGTGACACCCCCATAGAGACTGCCAGAGGTCCAGACAACAGGCCCTCCGATTTGACACATTGAACTCTATCTGAGAAGTAGTTGGTGAACCATGTGAGGCATTCTTAAACGTTAGCATGTGGAAACAGTGCCAGGGAAACTAAACCAAAGCATGAATTGCTGTCATACCTTGGCTTGTCCATAGACGTCCTACAGCAGCGTTTCCCAAACTCGGTCCTAGGGACCCCAAGGAGTGCACGTTTTGGTTTTTGCCCTAGCGCTTCACAGCTGACTGCAATAATCAACCAATCATCAATCTTTGATCATTTGAATCAGTTGTGTAGAGTTTGTGAAACGCTGGCCTACAGGGTGAACTATCCCTTTAATAATTTGACACTTTGTTCTATTTCATAACCCAAATGCAGTTTCACTTCAAGCTGTGTATGGAGGTCCAAGAGTATCCATGGAGAGTAGCGTGATTGTGGGAGTTTTGAGTCAGTTGGTGAAACCGATGACTGGTTTCGCGTTGCAGTTAGAAAGCTGGCGCGGACGCCTGGGTTGGCTATGACACCTGAGCTAAAGTAAACAGACCAAACACAGCACCTTGAGCGTGCCTCCGTCTCTCAAAAACACACACACACACACACACACAGGCTCTCCCTCTAGTGTGAAGCACCCTTGGACATGTTGGGGCCGGGAACTTGGTTTCTAAGCTAGGGTTAACCAGTAGAAGAGGTTTTCAGGACGATACATGCTGTATTGCTGATTCAGAGTAAAGTTAGTTTGAACATGAATTTCTGCAAATGGGAAATATCGGTTCTCCGGATCTTTTTGAAACTGAGCCAAACCCAAAATGTGTCCCTAATTGCACCCTTTTCCCTATTTAGTGCACTACCTTTGACCAGAAACCTATGGGCCCTGGTCAAAAGTAGTGCACTACATAGGGAATACGGTGCCAATTGCGACGCCGACGCACATGGTTTGAATAGCGGGAACCGGGTTACCGAGATTTCCCACCCAAACAAACTCTCTTTTCCCGGTATAAGTAACTGCTGGAAACCGGAAGTCTGCAGTTTGACAAGTCTGCAGGGATTTCCCTATGTAAACAACCTGTTTGTCACACTCTTATTGCTCGCTTAAAGGTTTAAAACCAAATAAATATAATCAATTTCTAGGTGTAAAGCATTATTAATCCCATCATGTTTGATCATGAGTTATAGGCCTAAACCGGTTTTTGGTATCCTTTAACGGTTTCCATGCCCTCTTTGACTTGAAGCAAAACCTATAAATGTCAGTTTTCACTGTCTTTACAAGAAACAAAGAATGTTGACACACTGAATGCATGCATATGGCCTATAGGGGTTATTTTCTCTTATGGCCCAGTTGAAAAGGTAGTTTCTAGAGAATTAGTTTAAGACAGCTTGGCACCCTGTCTAACGTGCTCATAATTATTTTAATAAAATATAGTAGTATGGAGTTTTTTTCTCTCTCTCACCAGAAAGAGGTGTTTCAGCTGAAGGACATTGAGAAAATCGCCCCCAAGACTAAAGGAATAAGTGAGTAATGATTAATTGAGACGAACCTGATGGGTCGTTTTACAAGTGAAACCTGGTACTCGTGATTTATTTTCTACATAAATAAAATAAAACTCAGCATTAAATTAAATCATTTCCCTGCGATGCCAAGGTGCCTTTTCTACTCAGTGACGGCGTTTGGATCCCAAATCTTTAAGACCGGCATACTAAAATTCCCAGAGGTAATTTTTCCCCTCTTGAAGTTAATAGTGTCTGTGTTTTTGGGCCAAGCATTCTGCGGATGCTTGAAGTAGTTCCGTGTCATTTTCTTCCCATGAACGTGCGGTCTGTGTCAACACGGAAAGGTGCCCTCATGCACCCATAACAACATAATGGTAAAATAGTCCCGACATAATCGTCTTGGCAACCGAGTCTAGCCCTAACCACTATGACTCATCCCATATTTAGGCTGTAGGATGGAGTGGGATGACACTACTGCCAGAAGGCACTAACTTCTAATAGCAATGATACAGATGAAACGGCTAAGTTTGAGTATTGCTAAAAACTGCATTAGCTTGAACACACAATGAACCCTTTACATGGTGTCTGTGTGTGTACAGAGAGAAAAAAACGTATGTGAAAAGTACACGTTTTAAGTGCTGGCCCCATCGAGCCGTGCTGTTTTGGTACGCACCCAAAAGGGACTTTATTTTTCTTTTCTTTTTTACAGTGGATGTTACATTAATTTGGGGAAACTTGATCGGGCTGCTCGCGACTGATTAGAATCACATGTTTTTAAAGGCCCTGCTCTGGCATCGTGATGTACTTACTGGGGCAGGAGGAGAGGGGGGTGGGAGGAGGGGGGGTCTGTAAGGGACTGTGTGCTATAAACAGCAGTTTACCACACACAGCAGAGAGGGATGGAGGGAGAGAATGAAAGGGGGAGAAAGGGAACTAGTGGGAGAGAGTGAGATCAGGGCCCTCTTTGAATACGTTGAATATGCCTCCATCCTTTTCCTTGATGTAGCCTAATCATTCATTTCAAGTCATTGGATAAGCGAAACCAAGGATTCAACTGCATCCACCAATCCAGCTATGTTATATCAGTGAGGGAAAGGAGGGAATTATATATTTTCTAAAGGCCCCAGGAGAGAAATAGTGAGTGAGCGAGTGATGGAAGAGGGAGAAAGGCAGAGGCAAACAAGCAAGACAGAGAGACTAGAAACTAGCCAGTCCAGATGTGCCAGACTAGCGAGAAATTTAAGCATGTTTGATAAATGAGAGGCCCTGAAATCCTTGTTCCAGAGTTTGCTTGAACAGGGCCCATTAGTTTGATTCTCCCTGCTGCCCAACATCCTCCCAGTACTTAAAGGGGAAGTTCAGTGTTTTACATATACACAGTAGACTATATATAGCTCAAATTTGTAGTGGCTGTTTAGAGAAAACAGAACAATGGATTACAGTTTCTCCTGGCCATAGACTACTTTCAGGATGTGGAGCCATCTAACTTTAAGTTGTAAAATACTGAACTTTCCCTTTAACACAGCTCGCTCCAAAACACACCAGATCAACTTTATTAGTGCTACGGCAGAGGAACAGAACAGTGCATGATGTGGGACTATCGCATTTCACCAGCCGTCTTCGTTCCAGATGTAAGAACGTTATTTTATGCTCGGTGGTAAAGTTTCCCCTAGGTACAGATCTAGGACCAGCTTCCCCTCCCCCAATCTATCCTTAACCATTGTGGAGAAAATGCTAAACTGACACAAAATCAGTTTCTAGGGGCAACTTCATAAGCCCTCTATCACTCTCGGCTGATTTGGGATCGGTTAAGAGAGGGAGGGAATACACAGAAGAGCCCCGGACTCTGCAAATTAAATCAACGTTTTCCCTTATCGCTGTAATAAATGTAAAGCAATTACGCGGCAGATGTGTGGGCTAGGGCTGTGTCCCAAATGGCACCCTATTCCTTATATAGTGTACTACTTTTGACCAGGGCCCATTAGCGCTTTGGTCTGAAGTAGTACACTATATAGAGAATAGGATGCCATTTGGGATGCAGATTGATTCTGCTCTCGGTACATCTGGACCACAGAGTTGGAAGATTGAACCTATATGAGCCTGGATAGTGTAATGTGCTTTACTCTGTAATATGATGATTTGAAACAAATCCAGTTGTTTTCCTATGGAGTGTGAATTGATCATTAGTACAGGTCCCAAATGGTGCACTTGACACACTATATTACCCTAGCAATGACAATGAGGTTACAAGATCCACAGTTTTTGTCAACCACTAATGACCAGGTTGAGGGAGGGGTACTGAGGTGCAGTAACACGTCCCCACTAAGTACACTTACCTGCCACCCCAAACTCATATCAGACATAAGGTGCTCTTAAAGTAAAGTGCACTTCCTAGGGAACTAGGGCACTAACACACTCCTGGGCTCTACATCAATTCACCTTTCTGTGATTCCTCACATCCTTTTCAACCGTATTGGAGGAGATGGTCCAAGGTCCCTCCACTCTGACCTTTTTCACCAATGGGTTTTGAGAAGGAGGTGAGGAGAGAGGACGCGACTAACCCAGGAAAGATTAACTGAGAGCCCTTGCTTCTCTCCTCCTGTCTGCAGCACCCATGTCAGTGAAGGAGGTTCTCCAGAGTCTGGTGGATGACAACATGGTGGACTGTGAGAGAGTGGGCACCTCCAACTACTACTGGGCCTTCCCCAGCAAGGCCCTGCACGCCCGCAAGCGCAGGGTGGAGGAGCTGGACAAGCAGGTGATTATAACAGGGGTGTATTGTGGCCTAGGGTGGTCTAAGCCACTGCCTCCAGAGCATACCACTGCAGCATGGGTTAGAATCCGACCCACTGCTACAGCAACTCTCTATCCTCTGTCTTTCCTCTATTTATCCTATCCAATAAATACAAAATATGTGAGTGGGACTGCCCCCTCAATTGTGTGATCTGTCTTCTCTGACACTGCAGGGGAGGGAGTATTTTGGTTTTCAATAGGGCAAAGTACACAGTCACCCCCCACCTGACCTTAAGCTAATGCTGCAGGTCTACTGGCCCGCCTCCCCTCCAATTTGAACAGCTTGCTGGGCTCTTTATCGAGTTCACGCCGGCGACTCATATGCTTCTTATTACAGAACATCGCATGCCTATAGACCTCATGTACCTAGGATGTGTCCCAAATGGCACCCTATTGTCTATATAGTGCACTTCTTTTGACCAGGGCCCTATTGGCTATACTTAACTAAATAACCCTATGTGCCCTGGTCAAAAGTAGTGTACAACATAGGGAAGAGGTAGCATTTTGGGCCCTGGTCAAAGTATTTCTCTACATAGAGAATAGGGTTCCATTTGGGATGCAGCCCCCATGTCTGCGTAGTCTCAAGCCCACAGACAGACTGGTCCATTTCCTGTCCCAAATGCGTTATCTGTTCTCAGAGCTGTGGTTAACTGTACTCTGGTTTCTGTAGCTAGCACACCAAGCAGGCACACTTGTTTGCAGTAAAGTATATGCTTTTACTGTAAGTGGGAGGTAAAGGAATTACTACTACACTCAAACAGGCGATAAGACTTAGGAAACAGAGTGTAATGTTTGCACAAAACTCGAACTGTCCATGTTGTGTGATCAGTATTTAATTTTGTTCATCAAATGGCACTTTACATATCTTCAAAATAATACAATTATGACTGTGAAGGCTAAATTAAAATATACCTAGACTGGCTTTGAGGTCCAGAGTTGAGTTTGAGGGAAGCGGTTAAGACCGCTGTCTTCAGAGCACACACATAGCCTACCTTGTCGGCGTGTGTTCGAAATCCAGCCCACACCCTTCTGGCACAATCTTCTCTCCCATCTTTCCTGTCTGTTTCTCTATCCCCAACAAAAATAACAAATCCGTAAGGAGTACATTGTCAACTCCGTATCTAATTTGGTCATGATCACAAGAGGAAGCTCAAGGTTCAGAACCAAACTAGCCTACATCAAAGACCTAATAGTCTCATTGCAGACTCGGCAGACTCGCTATCAGTAGCAGCGCTGAAGGTGGTGGTGGTGTGGCTTGTCGCAGGCGGCAGTGTCACTTGAACAGTTGGTGGTCCTCTCGTTAGCATTTCCTCCTCGTGATGACCAAGTTCCCCAGCCCCATGCCACATACCAGACGGTGTGAAGGCGTGTACTGGGCGGCGAATAAACAGCTTCTGGTCGCCAGTGGTGCCACTAATGCGGCCGCCGCAGAGTTGGAAATTAAACACAGTGGCGTGAATATGTGGTCCGTTGTCAGTGACATATTTATATGGGAACCCTCCCGTTTCTCATTCCATAAACAGAGGACAAGGAAGGGGACTGTTTCTTTGTTTTATAGTCAATAAAGTTTTATTAAAATTGTATTTGAGTTATTGTTTTATCACTGTCTGAACTTTTGAATACAAACTGTTTAATGCGAGTTATGATGTATAGAGAGATGTAAATTAACGTGCCCCAAATGACACCCTATTCCCTGTGTAGTGCACTCTTTTTTTACCAGGACCCATAGGTGGACACAGCCAATGCCAATGTGTAAGAATACTAACCAGTGCAGAATAATTTTGTCTCATTGTTCTTTGCCATGACTTTTGATTGAGTGTTGAGAAATATTATAGCTGCCTGACTCTTGCCTTCTGTTACCATGGGGATGACAGGCTTGGGGAGTGTCCAGATTTTCATACCGGTGTGTACGGTATTACCGGAAGTGCACACGAGGGCCACTATTTATTTTGACGCACAAAACAATATAGGCAACAGGTATTTTGATCCAGGAGGGGATTGAATGTCACTGTTGTAACCAAGAAGCTTGATCTTGACATCTAGCCGCTTAGCTAGCAAGTTAGCAAAACAAATGCATAGCTGGGGCCCTGAGCTGGATATAATTTATTTGACACATCTTAGCTTTCTTATAATTATACTTAACTGATTGTTATAAGCAGTGGTGTAGCACACACCCCTGCAGGTATTGAAAATCATACCGTTGGTATTTCGAAATACTCCGATATACATTATATTTACATTTACATTTATATATATCGCCCAAGCCTAATGACTGTAATGGCAGCTGTTTCATGAACACACGATTAAGAATTTGATAATGTATGTGCATGATATCTAGTTATGATGATATGTGCATGATTATTTAGTTGATGATATTTATGTGCGTGATGCATAGTTACATGTGTCAAGTTGAAGCACACAAAACACAACATTGATGTGAAAATGTAAATGTGGTGTTCAATTGTGTTACCTTTTCTCGCCATAGCATACCGAGGCGAAACAAAGGAAGATGTCTCTGCAGCAGGCTGTCGACAAAGCAAAAGTAGGACGTCAAGATACAGTAAGTACATTTACGCCCACATGCCAACCTTAAAAGGAAAGCAGGCCATTTATCATCCTTCAATTTATCACTGAAATTGAGATTCTGTCTCACAGCAAGACTTACGAATTTGTTAATGATGAGTGATTTGTTTTCATCTGCAATAATTTAGAAAAATAGTTTTTGTATTGTTGTAAGATATAAGGACTAGAATGTTTTGCTGCATATACAGTGCATTCTGAAAGTATTCAGACCCCTTGACTTTTTCCACACTTTGTTACGTTACAGCCTTATTCTGAATTTTTATTTATTTTATTTTTTGAAATCCCTCATCAATCTACACCCAATACCCCATAATGACAAAGCAAAAACTGGTTTTTAGACATGTTTGCAAATGTATTCAGACCCTTTACTCAGTACTTTGGCACCTTTGGCAACGATTACAGCCTCGAGTCTTCTTACATTTACATTTACGTCATTTAGCAGACGCTTTTATCCAGAGCGACTTACAGTTAGTGCATACATTATTCTTTTTAATTTTCATACCCCATGGGAATCGAACCCACAACCCTGGCGTTGCAAACGCCATGCTCTACCAACTGAGCTACCTCCCTGCCGGCCATTCCCTCCCCTACCCTGGACGACGCTGGGCCAATTGTGCGCCGCCCCATTGGTCTCCCGGTTGCGGCGGCCGGCTACACCAGAGCCTGGATTCGAACCAGGATCTCTAGTGGCACCACAGCTAGCACTGCGATGCAGTGCCTTAGACCACTGCGCCACTCGGGAGACTAGTACTTCTTGGGTATGACGGTACAAGCTTGGCACACCTGTATTTGGGGAGTTTCTCCCATTACTCTCTGCAGATCCTCTCAATCTCTTGTCAGGTTAGATGGGGAGCGTTGCTGCACAGCTATTTTCAGGTCTCTCCAGAGATGTTCGATTGGGTTCAAGTCCGGGCTTTGGCAGGGCCACTCAAGGACATTCAGAGGCTTGTCCCGAAGCCACTCCTGCGTTGTCTTGGCTGTGTGCATAGGGTCATTGTCCTGTTGGAAGGTGAACCTTCGCCCAGTCTGAGGTCCTGAGCAGGTTTTCATCAAGGATCTCTCTGTACTTTGCTCTGTTAATCTTTGCCTCAATCCTGACTAGTCTCCCAGTCCCTACCGCTAAAAAACATCCCCACAGCATGATGCTGCCACCACAATGTTTCACCGTAGGGATGGTGGCAGGTTTCCTCTAGACGTGACACTTGGCATTCAGGCCAAATAGTTTAATCTTGGTTTCATCAGACCAGAGAATCTTGTTTCTTGAGTGGCGCAGTGGTCTAAGGCACTGCATCGCAGTGCTAACTGTGCCACTAGAGATCCTGGTTCGAATCCAGGCTCTGTCGCAGCCAGCCGCGACCGGGAGACTCATGGGCGGCGCACAATTGGCCCAGCGTCGTCCAGGGTAGGGGAGGGAATGGCCGGCAGGGATGTAGCTCCGTTGATAGAGCATGGCGTTTGCAACGCCAGGGTTGTGGGTTCAATTCCCACGGGGGGCCAGTATAAAAAAAATATGTATTCACTAACTGTAAGTCGCTCTGGATAAGCGCGTCTGCTAAATGACGTAAATGTAAATGTTTCGCATGGTCTGAGAGTCTTTAGAGGCCTTTTGGCAAACACCAAGCGGCATGTCATGTGCCTTTTACTGAGGAGTGGCTTCCGTCTGGCCACTCTACCATAAAGGCCTGATTGGTGGAGTGCTGCAGAGATGGTTGTCCTTCTGGAAGGTTCTCCAATCTCCACAGTGGAGCTCTGGCAGTGACCATCAGGTTCTTGGTCACCACCCTGACCAAGGCCTTTCTCCCCCGATTGCTCAGTTTGGCCGGGCGGCCAGCTGTAGGAAGAGTCTTGGTGGTTCCAAACATTTAACATTTTAGTCATTTAGCAGACGCTCTTATCCAGAGCGACTTACAGGAGCAAGTGGGGTTATAGGATTAAGTGCCTTGCTCAAGGGCACATCGACAGATGTTTCACCTAGTCGGCTCGGGGATTAGAACCAGCGACCTTTCGGTTACTGGCACAACGCTCTTAACCACTAAGCTACCAAACCTCTTCCATTTAAGAATGATTGAGGCCACTGTGTTCTTGGGGACCTTCAATGCTGTAGAAATGTTTTAGTACCCTTCCCCAGATCTGTGCCTCGACACAATCCTGTCTCTGAGCTCTATGGACAATTCCTTCGACCTCATGGCTTGGTTTTTGCTCTGACATGCACAGTCAACTGTGGGACCTTATATGGACAGGTCCCACTGTTGACAGATCATGTCCAATCAATTGAATTTACCACAGGTGGACTCCAATCATGTTGTAGAAACATCTTAAGGATGATCAATGGAAACAGGATGCACCTGAGTTCAATTTCGAGTCTCATAGCAAAGGGGCTGAATAGTTATGTAAATAAAATTGATAGAAACCTGTTTTCACATTGTCATTATGGGGTTTTGTGTGTAGATTGCTTAGGATCTTTATTTATTTAATCAATTTTAGAATAAGGGTGTAACGTAACAATGTGGAAAACGTAAATGGGGGAGAATCAATAGTTCGATTTTGGGATGTTATTTTTGACTGTATCGTTTTGACAATATCACAATATTGTTTTTGCGGTAGTTGGCTGTACCTGCACCAAAACTCCTTCCTTCATAGCTTTTTCTCGATCTTCTTTTTAAATAGGGAGCCAATTTAGTTTTCAGCACTTTTATTTCCCTCACTTTTATTTCCTTTGTCTCTCTGCAGCAGACATATGGTGAGCAATATGTTTGGAACGTCGAATCACAATAAAATCACAGTATCGAATCGCAATACACATAGAATCGTGAGAATTGCAATACATATCATATCGGCACCTAAGTATGGCGATAATATCGTATCGTGAGATCCCTGGCAATTCCCTGCCCTTATGTGTTTGCACACTTGGTGTGTGTATACTTGTTCATATGTTTGTGTGTACGTAATGTGTGTGTTTGTGCATACATGTGTTTATGTGTGTGTGTATGTCTTTGGGTTTTCACCTGTGTGTGTGTGTCCACCTATCAAGGAGGAGCGGGCCTCTCTTCTAAATGAGCTGCAGGCTCTGAGGGAGAAGAGGAGTCATCTGAAGGCAAAGCTGGAGAAGTACAGGGAGTGTGACCCTGAAGTGATCGAGGAGATGAGTGAGTACCCTGTAACCAGCCTCTCAAAACATGGAGGCTGCGTCCCAATAATCTGACCTTTTTCCTGAAGTGTGCACTCGTTCACTACTCACCACAAATTTACAAGCATTGGATTGGTGTAGGAATGAGCTAGAGGAGTTTCCACCATTTTCTTCTACCAGTCATTTCCATGAAGGGAAGTGAACAAGTGCACACTTCGGTAGAAAGGGTTAGGGGAATCATTGGGATACACTTGGAAATACACCCAGATGTCTCTCCAAATGTCAGACATTAACTTTTATCCGTACTCCTTCGGTTCTCGAGAAAGAGGCTATTTAGGATTTTATAGGTCATATCAACATCAAGTCCTGCTTCAACCACAAGCTCATTTTACCTGGAATTTGAACCTTGCCCCCATTTTGTCTATCATCGAACTTTCGTCATTGTTGAAACCTCCCCATACAAATTCAGTTTGGGTCAAATTAATAAAAGGAGGGAATCCAATGAAACATCAGGTGCCTCATCTGGACAGATGGCCCGCTCCACAGCTGTCCATCAGGCCTTCTTATTAAAAGCCCAGAGATTGAGGAGAGGGCTGGACAGGTTCCAAGATAAAGAAAGCAATCAAGCAGCCCCATACAAGTAGCCTACGAGTCCAGGCTTGAGTCTGGAAAACCTGGATCTGCTCCAGAAATAGAATCGATAAATCGGACATGGATCCAGTCCATCACATTTAAATAGAATCCATAGAACGGACACTCCTCATGATTAGTCATGGCTCATCCAAAATGGCGACGCCATCAGATGTGTACACCTTGCAGTTGCGTGAAGCACGTAAAAAAGGCAAAGAACTGATGCACAGAGAATGTAGTCATCGAGCATTCCAAACAGCATTTTTAAACACCCACCGGTCCACCGCTACTGAACATGGCTTTGAATTGGAAGGCCCGTTCTATCCCTTTCCAAATCTACGCTTCCCAGCTGTTCTAGTTTAGTGCCTTCCCCTCCTCAACTTCTCTGGTTTCACGACTTGCTCAGTTTAACCCATGTCTTAAAGCAGGAACTCTGACTAAGCCCATGGTTGTTATTGCGTACACAACATTACTGACCTTTTGGGCCTGCACGAAATTTAACCGGTCGGGATTAACAGCTTATAACGGTCTGCCCTTTTTATCCTGATTTTATAGACTGTTTATTTTTACACACCTCTCAACTGGTATAGGAACAACAAGCGATCTGCTATTAGGAGTCTAGAAAGGAATCGTTGTAGTGGCTTTAGTTTATGTGTGTGTGTGTGTGTGTGTGTTCTTCCGTTTTGTATCTTTGCGAGAGTGTGTTTTTGGCTTTAGTTTGTGTGTGTGTATTTGCACGAGTGCCTGTGTTTTTAGACCAAGCGACTTTGCGTACCCATGTGATTAAATGTGTGATTTGATTTATCTTGTCGTCCTCTCTCCTGTCCCTCAATGCTTGAGGCCTCGCTATTGAGTTGTCAAGCACATGTACAGTGCTGTCGTTTTAATAGCCCCGACACTGCACTCCACGGCTCCGCTAGTGTCACTGAAGAAACCATTACTGTCCAGAGTGACTTAACACATAGACTCGGCTCAGAATCTTGGGGAAACAGCTGGCCTCTCATGTCAATTACAGAGTCCCCTTAGAAACAGAGCCCATTTCCCAATGATGTACACACACGGCTAAACCGCTACAACAGCTGTGTGGCTCCCGCGACAGGGAAGTCTTTTAGTCTGTCCTTTTATGGGTTGAAGGAGTTCTCTCCATTTTGCCTGTGAAATTGCTCTGCAAGACCCTAGCAGGTGTGTGTTTTCACGTTTTTATTAGTCGTATGAACGGGATACACATGGGATACACCATCCAACGAAATGCTTACTTGCAGGTTCCTTCTCGACAATGCAACAACAATAACAGTAGAATATAATAAACATTTTAGCATGAGTGCCTTCAGAAAGTATTCACACCCCTTAACGATCTGGCCTTAATGACCATATACTCTTATAATCGCCACCCAGCACAGCCAGAAGAGGACTGGCCACCCCTCAGAGTCTGGTTCCTCTCTACGTTTCTTCCTAGGTTCCCTGCCTTTCTAGGGAGTTTTTTCTAGCCACCATGCTTCTACATCTGCATTGCTTGCTCTTTGGGGTTTTTGGCTAGGTTTCTGTATAAGCACTTTATGACATCTGCTGATGTAAAAGGTCTTTATAAATACATTTGATTGATTGACCCCTTGACTTTTTCCACATTTTGTTGTTACAAAGTGGGATTCAAATGGATTTCGTCAACGATCTACACAAAATACTTTGTCAAAGTGAAAGAAGAATTCAAACATTTGTAAAAATAAATATGAAAAATAAAACTCATATAATATATCTTCATTAGATAAGTATTTATCCCCCTGAGTCAATACATGTTAGAATCACCCTTTGGCAACGATTACAGCTGTAATTATTTCTGGCTAAGTCTCTAAGAGCTTTCCACACCTGGATTGTGGACCATATGCCCATTTATTCTTAAAAAATTATTCAAGCTCTGTCAAATTGATGGTTGATCATTGCTAGACAACCATTTTCAGGTCTTGCCATAGATTTTCAAGTAGATTTAAGTCGAAACTGTAACTCTGCCACTCGGGTACGGTCACTGTCTTCTTGGTAAGCTACTCCAGTGTAGCTTTGGCCTTGTGTTTAAGGTTACTGTCCTGCTGAAAGGTGAATTCATCTCCCAGTGTCTGGTGGAAAGCAGACTGAACCAGGTTTTCCTCAAGGATTTTGCCTGTGCTTAACTCCATTCCATTTATTTTATAACCTGAAAAACTCTGTCCTTAAAGATTACACGCATACCCATAAAATGATGCAGCCACCACTATGCTTGAAAATATGGAGAGTGGTACACAGTAATGTGTTGTATTGGATTTGCCCCAAACATAACACTTTGTATTCAGGACAAAAAGTGAATTGCTTTGCCACATTTTTTGCAGTATTACTTTAGTGCCCTGTTTCAAACAGGATACATGTTTAAGAATATTTTTATTCTGTAGTCTTCCTTCTTTTCACTCTGTCAATTAGGTTAGTATTGTGGAGTAAGTACAATGTTGTTGATCCATCCTCAGTTTTCTCCTATCACAGCCATTAAACTTTGTAACTATTTTAGTCACAATTGGCCTCATGGTGAAATCCCTGAGAGGTTTCCTTCCTCTCCGGCAACTGAGTTAGGAAGGACACCAGTATCTTTGTAGTGATTGGGTGTATTGATACACCATCCAAAGTGTAATTAGAAACTTCACCATGCTCAAAGGGATATTCAATGTCTGCTTCTTTTTATTTTTACCGACTTACCAATAGGTGCCCTTTTTCCGAGGCATTGGAAAACCTCCCTCGTCTTTGTGGTTTAATCTGTGTTGAAATTCACTGCTTGACTGAGGGACCTTACAGATAATTGTATGTGTGGGGTACAGAGATTAGGTAGTCATAAAAAAAAATAAAACACTATTATTGCACACACAGTGAGTCCATCCAACTTATTATGTGACATCTTAAGCACCTGAACTTATTTAGGCTTGCCGTAGAGCCCCACAGTGGAGGCATCATAATACCCATAAAACCTAGCGGTCAAACAAAGAAATGGTTCAATCGTTTTTCTACCATTTGTTTTTCCCATAGGGGATTTTAGAAGCACTTTAAAATAAGGGCTGTGTTTCGTGTAGGCTTACGATGGTGTGACATTTTTGATAACGTGTAAATCTCTCTAGGACAAGGTGACTTTTATCAATATATTTGCGTGTATTTACCTCCCAAAAATGAAATGCTAATCAGCTGCCAATGTGGCTATCATAAAGAACTACAAATGCCATGATGGTCTGGACAAGACTGCCGAATCGAGGCAAAGGTAAAAGTATCTGGATTAACTCATGTTAGCAGCAGGATAAATAATGTCTATAGGGAATGTCTGTAACTCCAAAAAAACATATACGGCTAGAGAAGTTTATGGATACATATTAAGAAAGCAGTCGTAGTCAAAACATGTCAGCGGGGAACCAGGGAAAAAATGGAGAACCAAACTCAAAGCGAAAACAAACTACGAGACTCCTCGACAGACACTGATGATTTATGCTTTTCACCACCTGGTGTGGAAACCGACCTGCTAAAATCAATAAATGATAAATTAGGCGTACTTTAACTTGTCAGTAAAGAAATAAAGGAGCTAAAGGCGAGCCTCAAAATGAGTGATGAAAAAGCTGCGACAATGGACAAAAAAACAAACAAGCTAAAAGTTACTATTGAAACGGACGTTAATTAACTTAAAAAAGAGAATGTTTCTGAGAGGAGCCTTATTTGGAATACAGACTAGATCCATGCAAGTAAATCTAGTACTTACTGGTATAAAAGAAAATGAGGGTGAAGAGCCTGAAAGCGTGGTAAAATAATTCCTCCTTAAAGCGCTACAGATCCCAGGCGATACTGTCAACAAAATCAAATTCGAACGTGTACACCATTTCGGACAGCGATCTGGCGCCTAATCGTTGCCAAATTTGCATTCTTTAGAGATAAAACAATGGTTAAATGCCTGGGCAATAGACTCGCTGGCACGAAAATAGGAATGAAGGATCATTTCCCGAAGGAAATTGCAGAACGGCGCAAAGTTCTGTACCCATTCTTCAAGGCAAATAGACTTAAAGGGAAACATGTAGCTCTTGTAGTCGTTCAACTGTACGTTGATAACCAACTGTTCCGAGACACCAAGACTACTCCATGGCTGTCCTAAATAATATTCATAGGATTTATAAATAGATAAAAGACAGCATTAGAAGAAAATATAAGGAACTGGAACACAAAAGTACTTAAAAGCCCAAAATTAGGTAGGAATCAACATGGTAGGGATAAAAACAGAGGACATAGAAGGCACAGTATGTGGGTACGTGTGGGTGTATTGTGATGGAAGGTGGGGTATGTTTTTGTGTTTGGAAAAGTCTGGAGTTAGTGCATTCGGAAAGTATTCAGACCCCTTCCCTTTTTCTACATTTTGTTACGTTACAGCCTTATTCTAAAATGGATTAAATAAATACAAAATCCTCATCAATCTGCACACATTACCCCATAATGACCAAGGGAAAATAACTGTTTGCAAATGTATGAAAAATAAAAAAACAGAAATACCTTTATTTGCATACGTATTCAGATCCTTTGCTATGAGACTCGAAATTGAGCTCAGATGCATCCTGTTTCCATTGATCATCCTTGAGGTGTTTCTACAATTTGATTGGATTCCACCTTGGTAAATTCAATTGATTGGACATGATTTTTCCACAGTTGACAGAGCAAAAACCAAGCCATGAGGTCGAAGGAATAGTCCATAGAGCTCCGAGACAGGATTGTGTCAAGGCACAGATCTGGGGAAGGGTACCAAAAAAATGTCTGCAGCATTGAAGGTCCCCAAGAACACAGTGGCCTCCATCATTCTTAAATGGAAGAATGGAAGAAGTTTGGAACCACAAAGACTCTTCCCTAGAGCTGGCCGCCGGGGCCAAATTGAGCAATCTGGGGAGAAGGGCCTTAGTCAGGGAGGTGACAAAGAACCCGATGGTCACTCTGACAGAGCTCCAGAAGGACAACCATCTCTGCAGCACTCCACCAATCAGGCCTTTATGGTAGAGTTGCCAGACGGAAGCCACTTCTCAGTAAAAGGCACATGACAACACCCTTGGAGTTTGCCAAAAGGCACCTAAAGGACTCTCAGACCATGAGAAACAAGATTATCTGGTCTGATGAAACAAAGATTGAACTCTATGGCCTGAATGACAAGCGGCATGTCTGGAGGAAACCTGGCACCATCTCTACGGTGAAGCATGGTGGTGGCAGCATTATGCTGTGGGGATGTTTTTCAGCGGCAGGGACTGGGAGACTAATCAGAATCGAGGGAAAGATGAACGGAGCAAGGTACATGAAAACCTGCTCCAGAGCGCTGAGGACCTCAGACTGGCGTGAAGATAGCCCTATTTGGTAAAAGACCAAGGCCATATTATGGCAAGAACAGCTCAAATAAGCAAAGAGAAATGATAGTCCATCATTACTTTAAGACATGAAGGTCAGTCAATACGGAAAATGTCAAGAACTTTGAAAGTTTATTCAAGTGCAGTCGCAAAAGCCATCAAGCGCTATGATGAAACTGGCTCTCATGAGGACCGCCAAAGGAATGGAAGACCCAGAGTTACCTCTGTTGCGGAGGATAAGTTCATTAGTTACCAGCCTCTGAATTTGCAGCCCAAATAAATGCTTCACATAGTTCAAGTAACAGACACATCTCAACATCAACTGTTCAGAGGGGACTGTGTGAATCAGGCCTTCATGGTTGAATTGCTGCAAAGAAACCACTACTAAAGGACATCAATAAGAAGAACAGACCTGCTTGGGCCAAGAAATACAAGCAATGGACATTAGACCGGTGGAAATGTGTCCTTTGGTCTGGAGTCCAAATTGGAGCAGTGTCTTTGTGAGACGCGGTGTGGGTGAACGGATGATCTCCACATGTGTAGTTCCCACCGTAAAGCATGGAGGAGGAGGTGTTATGGTGTGGGGGTGCTTTGCTGGTGACACTGCCTGTGATTTATTTAGAATTCAAGGCACACTTAACCAGCATGGGTACCACAGCATTCTGCAGCGATACGCCATCCCATCTGGTTTGGGCTTAGAGGGACTGTCATTTGTTTTTCAACAGGACAATGACCCAACACACCTCCAGGCTGTTTAAGGGCTATTTTACCAAGAAGGAGAGTGATGGAGTGCTGCATGACCTGGCCTCCACAATCCCCCATCCTCAACCCAATTGAGATGGTTTGGGATGAGTCGGATGGCAGACTGAAGGAAAAGCAGCCAACAAGTTCTCAGCATATTTGGGAACTCCTTCAAGACTGTTGGAAAAGCATTCTAGGTGAAGCTGTTTGAGAGAATGCCAAGAGTGTGCAAAGCTGTCATCAAGGCAAAGGGTGGCTTTTTTAAGAATCTCAAATATAAAATATATTTTGATTTATTTAACACTTTTTTTGGTTACTACATGATTCCAAATATGTTATTTCATAGTTTCGATGTCTTCATTATTATTCTACAATGGAAAAAATAGTAAAAATAAAGAAAAATCCTTGAATGAGTAGGTGTGGCCAAACCTTTGACAGGTACTGTATGTGTGAAATTTGTTTCGATTTAGAATGGACCATTATCATGCACCTGTCTCAAAACAGGGACAACGGGAAAAAAGGCATGTCATCTATGCACTTAAATGCGAATGTAGGACGCTTTTCCCGTGATTAATTTTCATGCCAGCCAGGTAGGCTGTACTTACTCCTGTTGTAAAGATAAGCAATGCGCTTAATATTAGGAAAGTTTAGAGATAAATAATGTAAGCCTACAGAAAGCTGATGGCCTCTACTAAAAAGAGGAGGATACCATCACTCTGTTTTCTTCCGCAGTTGCATAGCCTATAGAAATGTTCTATTAGATTTTCGAAGTGATTAGAGGGACAATAGAGTGCTGAGTACCAGGCAGTTAGCAAGTTTGGTAGGCTACTAACACAAATATACCAATTTATAAAAAAAGAACTATTTCTGGAAGAAAAGTTAGGTCACACATCCAGCTTACAAAAATATATGGAAACGTCTGCTCTACTCAAAATTACAACCAACTAATTGCAGCATTACCGTAAAAATGGAAGAGGCAAGTGGAAGGGGGAGAAAGTAAGGAACTTGTCTGTCGGCCCTGCATTAAAGACAGAAATTGGCTAAAGAAAATTGTGATAAATATAAAAGTATACCAGTTTCATTTAAGGACCAAAACATTTACAGCTATGCCAAATAGATTGCAAAATAGCTGGGAAGAGATTTTCGATGTACCGATTCCATGGCAGCTGGTTTATGAACTGTTGAAGCCTCCTGCAGCTCAGTTGGTAGAGCATGGCGCTTGCAACGCCAGGGTTGTGGGTTCGATTCCCACGGTGGGCCAGTATGAAAAATGTATGCACTCACTTACTGTAAGTCGCTCTGGATAAGAGCGTCTGCTAAATGACTAAAATGTAAAAATGTAATACACAAGCTGGATTCAAAACTTAGTTTTTCAATTTAAATTATTATATGAAATTCTTGTAACCAATAGAATGTTATATACAGTGCATTCGGAAAGTATTCAGACCCCTTGACTTTTGTTACATTACAGCCTTATTTTAAAATTGATTCAATCGTTCTTTCCACCTCATCAATCTACACACAATACCCCATAATGACAAAGCAAAAACAGGGTTTTAGACATTTTTGCAAAGGTATTACAAATAAAAAACTGATATTACATTTACATAAGTATTTATACTTTTTACTCAGTACTTTGTTGAAGCACCTTTGGCGGGAGGCGAGTGGAGATGGTTGAGTGTGTCGGGGAGGAAGGAAGTGATATGGTCTTTGACTAGCCTCCCGAAGCACTTCATGATGACTGAAGCGAGTGCTACTGGTCGGTAGTCATTCAGTTGTTACTTTCCCTTTCTTGCGTGCAGGGATGATAGTGGACATATTGAAGCAGGTGGGTATAGAGGCCTGAGCTAGGTAGAGATTGAAAATGTCAGAACACAACAGCCAGCTGGTCTGCACATAACAATTTTGTTAATGGTCTTGTGCAAGTTTTAAATGAACACAATACAGTGGAGGCTGCTGAGGGGACATGGTTTCCATGTGCTTGATGGCATTCAATGACTCCATTCCAGCCATTGTTATGAGCTGTCGTCCCCTCAGCAGCCTCCACTGACACAATACCTGTTAGCAAAGGTGTCAGCTAGAGATGACGTGCAGGAGCTTGCAAGGATTTGTGGTGTTGCATGATGTCTACTTGTCTCAAATCTGAGAGGAAATAGAGGCAAATATATTAATCAAAGTCACCTTGTCTGAGAGAGATTTAGATGGTTATCAAAATGTCACGCCAGGGTAAGCCTACACCAAACACAGCACTTATTTGAAGTATTTCTAAAATCCCCTATGGGAAAAAATGAATGGTGGAAAAAAGGATTGACACCTCCACTGTGGGGCTCTATAACAAAGGGGTTGAATACTTATTGACTCGACATTTCAGCTTTTCATTTTTAAATTAGTTTGTAAAAAATGTATAAAACATGTGTGTGTGTGTGTGTAGGCCAGTGACGACAAATCGAAAATGTTCAGGCAATAACACAACACAATGTGGGAAAAATCTAGAGGGGGTGTGAATGCTTTCTGAAGTTGGTTTCTAATTGTGGCCCGTCTACCGTGGCTCCCTGGTGAAAGTGGATGCCCCCTCCGCTCCTCCCCACCCTAGCCCACACAGCCTGTCCCCTGAGCGCTGAAAGACGAGTCCACGTGAAATGTCAAACCCTCACCCTGTGTGTGTTCTGCTTAAGCCTGAATGATGAGGCGTGAAAGTTGAATAACGCGATCCATATCCTACACACGCACGGCACTCCCAGATGGATTGATGGATGGCGGGAGACAGAATGAGCGGGACCGCCCCTATTCTGGTGCTCCCCGCTAGCGGGTTTACCCACATGTCCTCCAGGAACTGATTGATTCTGGTGACACTGTTGTCGGCAGTGCGAACCGGATACCCCAGCGCAGGCGGATGCCAAGGAGGACTCCACCTCCACCCCTAATGCTTCGCCCTTCTCTCTTTCACCACCATCTATCTCTCCCCCCGCAGCTTTCTCGTTGCCGGAGGGGCTCCACAAGGCTGGGCGTTCAGCCCTGCACACATTTTCAGATAATCATGTACCCCCATGAAACGCTAATTGTATTTCCAAAGCTGCTTGTGGTTCTCGTGAGGTTATAGGACACTGTGTTGTGTCTAGGTTCAAACGGGGTGTGGATTCAGCCTGCAGAGTGTGCTAAGATCAGGCCTCTCTAGAGAGTCAGGTTCTGGTCTAGCAGAAGGCTGTGGGCATAAGGGTTCATTAAGAACCTACTATTAGACTTGCAATCGAGATTTTTCACACTTGATACAACTGAGTTTAACTGAATTAAATAATAACATTTTTACATTGAAGGACTCAGTCAAGGGATACAATTAAAACATTAAAAGCAAATAGACTACTTCAAACCTCAATGGACATATGTATAAGAAATAATACACAACCATCAAGGAAAGAAACATAAACATTATTCTGTACTGTAAATATTATGCAGCTGAGCTATACTTTGCTGTGTTGGCTCCTACAGGTGAGTCTGCTTTGAGTTAACAATTAGCCCCTAGCACTGATATCCTCGTATTTGGAGAAGCTTACTTTGAGTTTGAGTTATGGGTAGGCTACTTTCTCACAGATTCACTGCATTGTGTATCATGCCAACTCTCCAAAAATAGGTCCATCTCTCTGCACAGTCCTCATCCTTGCCTTGATAACTGTTAGGCTCCCTTGCGCCCAGTACCTTGTGGTCAGTGGGGTGCCGTCCACCCATTTCCACATCGCTTCTTTGTTGAGATCCATAATATTTTCCTCTGCCTCACCACTGTCAGTGGTGTCATAGATACTCAGACATCTCCACTACTTATGTCACTAAGTTACCCAAAAACCCCAAAATGGGGTGTACTCTTGCATGGGTCTCTGCTCAAATCATATCGAATTTTATTGATTGAGTACACATATTTTGCAGATGTTATCGCTGGTGTAGCGAAATGCTTATGTTCCTAGCTCCAACAGTGCAGTAATACCTAACAATACAAAAGCTCTGTGTCTGTGACAGTACTGTCCATTTACGGACTGTATTACCTATCTCCCTCAGTAAACAGGATGCTGTGATAGGAAGAAACATACTTTGTGAGTGGCTGTGGCTGAGGTGCAGCCCTGCTCTGCAAAAAATAGCTTTGACCTTTTGAAAACAATGGCAAAATAAACGCTGGCTCTTTGAAAAAGGTCATCAGTGTGGTCGTCGGCTAAGTGTAACACTTCTCTGCAATGGTATTTTGACTTTCGATACAAACTCGGGGCTTGAGCAGAGTTATTTTATATTTTTCCGCATTGAAGCAAATGTTCAAAATAACTGAAACTCATTCTTAAAAGCTAATTCTGTTCAATTGTATTCCAATATGCCTGTGACTTCACTTTCAGGGCTCTACAGTGCGACCATTTTTATTCACAAATGTGCCTAAATATTTTAATGACCAGTAGTTTTGTTATAATCTCTAAGTGGGGAGACAACTTGGTTTTGCAGCTTGCTAGCTGACTTCCTTGACTGCTGACGTTGATTGAGGAAACCACCAGTGTAATGGAAAGTAACAGTTTCCAGCAGTTAGCTAGCTAATGTTAACTGCTAGCAATCATGGCGAACTACTTAGCTAGCCAAAGAACGAAGAATGCCAGGTAAAAAATCAAAGTGATGGACAGAAACAACTCTCATTTGTGAAATAATCAGTCTGTGTTTATTGCTGTTACAGTGCCTTCAGAAAGTATTCATACCCCTTGACTTATTCCACATTTTCTTACAGCCTGAATTCAAAATGGATTAAATAGATTTTCTCTCCCATCTATACACAATATCCCATAATGACAAAGTGAAAACATGTTTTTAGAAATGTTAGAAAATATATTGAAAATTAAATACAGAAATCTCTCATTTACATAACTATTCACACCCCCTTTGCTATGACACTCCAAATTGAGCTCAGGTGCATCCCATTTCCTTTTATTATCTTTGAGATGTCACTACAACTTGATTGGAGTACACCTGTGGCCAATTCAATTGTTTGGACATGATTTAGAAAGAAACACACCTGTCTATAGAAGGTCCCACAGTTGACAGTGCATGTCAGAACAGAAACTATACCATGAAGTCCAAGGAACTGTCTGTAAATCTCCAAGATAATTGTGGTGAGGCATATATCTGGGGAAGGGTATAAACAATTTCTAGAGTGTTGAAAGTTTCCAAGAGCACAGTGTTTTCCATCATTGGGAAAATGAACAAATATGGAACTACCCAGACTCTGCCTACAGCTGGCTCTTCGACCAAACTGAGCAACTGGGCAAGAAGGACCTTGGTCAGGGAGGTGAAGAACTCAATGACCACTCTGACAGAACTACAGAGTTCTTTGGCTGAGATGGGAGAACCTGCAGAAAGGACAACAGTCTCTACAGCACTTCACCAATCTGGGCTTTATGGGAGAGTGGCCAAACAGAAATCACTCCTGAGAAAAAGGCACATGACAGCATGCTTGGAGTTTGCAAAAGGCACATGAAAGACTGAGATCTGTGGTCTGATGAGACAAAAATGGAACTGTTTGGCCTTAATGGCTATGTCTGGAGAAAACCAGGCACAGCTCATCCACCCGTCTAACACCATCCCTACCGTGAAGCATGGTGGTGGCAGCATCATTCTATGGGGATGCTTTTCGCGGAAGGGACTCGGAGACTGGTAAGGATAGATGGAACAATGAATAGAGCCAAATACAGGCATGTCCTTGATGAGAACCTGCTTCAGAGTGCAAACAACCTTAGACTGGGGCGAAGATTTACGTTCCAACAGGACAATGACACCAAGCATACAGCCAAAGCAATGCTGGAATGGCTTCAGAACAAGAATGTGAAAGTCCTTGAGCGGCCCAGACAAAGTCCAGACTTGAATCCCATTTAAAATCTGTGGAAAGACTTGATTGCTGTTCACCGCCGCTCCCCATCTAACTTAACAGAGCGTGAGAAAATCTGCAAGGAAGAATGGGAGAAAATCACCAAATCCAGATGTGCAAAGCTGATAGACATACCCAAGATGACTCAAAGCTGTAATCGCGCCAAAGGTGCTTCTACAAAATCTTTTAAATCTTTTTTTAATTCAGGCTGTAACACAACAAAATGTGGAATAAGTGAAGGGGTATGAATACTTTCTGAAGGCACTAAGTACCCCAGTAGTTAGGTCATTTTGTCTTTGAAAACTCAGACATTGAACATATACTTTAAATTCAGCAATACAGTGTCTCCAATGGATGTGTAAAAGTAAGTGGGGGTACTTCAAACCTAAATTTACATTCATAAGAAATCTTGGCTCCTACATGTGAGCCTGCGTTGACTTAGCAGTTAGCCTCTTAGCACTGATGGGTTTGGAGTTTCAGTTATTGATATGCTACTTTCTCACAGATCCAGAGGCGCAATTCACTGCATTGTGTATTATGCCAGCTCTCCGCTGGGTCAGAAATAAAAGTCCTTCGCTCCACACAGTCCTTTTCATTGCCCTGATAGCTGTTAGGCTCCTCTTGCGCCCAGTACCTTGTGGTCAGTGGGATGCCGTCCACCCCATTGCCAGGTCCCTTCTTCATCTCGGTCAGTCAGACCCATCCAGAATCCCTTGTCAATGAATTCATGGATAAATACCTATTCCTCTCTGCTGTTTGTGATCACCAGGTCTGAACCTCTTCTTAGACGGTCCTGTCTGCACTCCTCCCAGAATTTAGTATAAACACTACCCTCACCATAATGAGAGGTAGTAAAAACTGGAGCTGAAATATCTCCATCCATGTAGAGAATATTGCTCTAGCACAGAGCCCGTAACTGGTCTTTCTCAGCAAAGCAGTGGGTTTTAAAAACACTCGCCCCAAGAATCATTCCATTAAAGTGGACATGCATGCCTGTGATCCCAGCCGTAGAAGAATACACAGCAACCCCAGACACACTGCAGCAGCTCTTTTAGCTGAGATCTCCAAAACGAGATCCTGTTCTACTGGTTGGCTCCTTGGGGTGTTTCCCTCTGTCTCAGTGCTGGGGTCAAGGCATCTGAGGCTGCCTGCACTGCTGTAGGTATTGACAAGATGTTGCTGTAGATGTTATTTACTCTCCTCTGCCTCACCACTGTCAAGGCTGTCTTTGTTGTCATAGATACTCTGACATCTCCATGTACTACCTATGTCAAGCTGATTCAACCTAAATGTCTTTACTGCTCTATAATACTTGTCTCTTCTCTGAATGTGTGACAGAACTGTGCAGTTAGGCACTCTGTTAAGGACTTCCTGTGTTGTACCAGGAAGAGAGAAAGTCTTCTATATATGTGACTAGCTGTAACACAGTTATTTTCAACTTGAGGTGGCCAGATCGCTCTTTTAAAAAAAAGCAGCAATATGAATATTATTTTATTTATTTTTTACAACCATTTCAGAATGTACACTACTTAAAGTTTTTGTTGCTGAACAAACAATTACTGAGGTGTGACAAATTTTTGATTAATCTTTGGGAGGTTTTATTTTTCCAAAAGTACCACAAAAAAAAAACAATAGATCTCTCCTTAGCAAAGTAAAGTAGCAAAGTTTTATTTTATTAGCTGAAAGACCTCTACTTGAAAAGCCTGTATCAGTCAACAAGCTCATGTCCATTTTTACTTGAATTTCTGCTCTTAAATCTTGAGTAGCTTCAGCACCAGCTATTAGATTTGCTATCAAGAGATCTTGATACAACTACAGTGGGGGGAAAAAAGTATTTAGTCAGCCACCAATTGTGCAAGTTCTCCCACTTAAAAGATGAGAGGCCTGTAATTTTCATCATAGGTACACGTCAACTATGACAGACAAATTGAGAAGAAAAAAATCCAGAAAATCACACTGTAGGATTTTTAATGAATTTATTTGCAAATTATGGTGGAAAATAAGTCTTTGGTCACCTACAAACAAGCAAGATTTCTGGCTCTCACAGACCTGTAACTTATTCTTTAAGAGGCTCCTCTGTCCTCCACTCGTTACCTGTATTAATGGCACCTGTTTGAACTTGTTATCAGTATAAAAGACACCTGTCCACAACCTCAAACAGTCACACTCCAAACTCCACTATGGCCAAGACCAAAGAGCTGTCAAAGGACACCAGAAACAAAATTGTAGACCTGCACCAGGCTGGGAAGACTGAATCTGCAATAGGTAAGCAGCTTGGTTTGAAGAAATCAACTGTGGGAGCAATTATTAGGAAATGGAAGACATACAAGACCACTGATAATCTCCCTCGATCTGGGGCTCCACGCAAGATCTCACCCCGTGGGGTCAAAATGATCACAAGAACGGTGAGCAAAAATCCCAGAACCACACGGGGGGACCTAGTGAATGACCTGCAGAGAGCTGGGACCAAAGTAACAAAGCCTACCATCAGTCTTTCAGCATGACAATGATCCCAAACACACCGCCCGGGCAACGAAGGAGTGGCTTCGTAAGAAGCATTTCAAGGTCCTGGAGTGGCCTAGCCAGTCTCCAGATCTCAACCCCATAGAAAATCTTTGGAGGGAGTTGAAAGTCCGTGTTGCCCAGCGACAGCCCCAAAACATCACTGCTCTAGAGGAGATCTGCATGGAGGAATGGGCCAAAATACCAGCAACAGTGTGTGAAAACCTTGTGAAGACTTACAGAAAACGTTTGACCTGTGTCATTGCCAACAAAGGGTATATAACAAAGTATTGAGAAACTTTTGTTATTGACCAAATACTTATTTTCCACCATAATTTGCAAATAAATTCATAAAAAATCCCCTACAATGTGATTTTCAGGATATTTTTCTCATTTTGTCTGTCATAGTTGACGTGTACCTATGATGAAAATTACAGGCGCCTCTCATCTTTTTAAGTGGGAGAACTTGCACAATTGGTGGCTGACTAAATACTTTTTTTCCCCCACTGTATGTGTTAAATTGAATGTATTTATTTTTAACATTGAAGGATTCAGTCAAGGGGTACAATTCAAACATTAAAAGCAAATAGAGTACTTCAAATGACATTGATAAGAAATCCATACAAACCATTAGGAAAACAAAACATTATCAGCACTCAATACATTTTAAGAAATGCAGCTGAGCCATAAATTGCTGGCTTGGTTCCTACAGGTGAGTCTGCTTTGAGTTAGCCACTAGCATGGATGCCCTCGTATTTTGAGAAGCCAACTTAGAACTTTTATGTAGATTTTGGAGTTATGGATTGGCTACCATCTCACAGATCCAGAAGCGCAATTCACTGCATTCTTCTCTTGGGTAGAAAAATGGGTCCATCACTCTGCACAGTCCTCATCCTTGCCTTGATAACTCAGGTTCTCCTCTTGACCAGTACCCTGTAGACAGAGGTGTGTCGTCCACCCATGTTTATGATCACCAGGTCTGCTTTCCTCCCAGGATTTGGTCTCAAACTGGAGCTAAAATGTCTCCATCCCAGTTTCTCTAGCCCAGAGAGCTTTTCTTGTAGACTGACAATCACTTTATTATAGTGGACACTCAGGCCTATGATCTCAGCCAGAAGGACAACAGCCCCAGCAACTCTGGACGGTCTGGAGTGCTGATCTCCTTGGGGTGTTGCCCATTGTCTCAGTGCTGGGATCATGACCCTTGCGGGTGCCTGCACTGCTGTAGACATTGACAAGATGTTGCTGTATATATTCATATTGACTCTCTTCTGCCTCATCCCTGTCAGTGCTGTCTTTGTTGTCATAGATACTCTCAGACCTCTCCATCTCCATGTACTACCTATGTCCTTCTGATTCAACCAGAATGTCTTTACTGCTGTCTAATACATGTCTCTGCCATGTGTCTGTGACAGTTCTGTTTAGCTAGGGACGCAGTTAGGGACTTTCTGCCAGACCAGGAAGAGAAGGGCTTCTATATATGTGACTGGCTGTAGCGCAGTTATTTTAACTTGAGGCGTCCAGATTGCTCCGCCAAAAAAGCATGAGGCGTGTTCCTTCGGTTGAGGAGTGGGCCTAGCACATTCACATAATTTGAAAATGATGGCAAAAAAGACGCTAGTTCTGTACACACATTGTAACTGCCTGAGTGAGACTTCTAACATCTATCCAGCATGTGGTTCTTCAATTGACCCAATAGGGTTTAAAAAAATAAACTGTTACCTTTGCTGTCAAAGGCAACATTACTTTTATTATAATGAACAAAAATATAAACGCAACATGTAAAGTGTTGGTCCCATGTTTCATGAGCTGAGACATTTTCCATACACACAAAAACCTTATCTCATTTTGTGCACATTTCTTTACATCCCTGTTAGTGAGCATTTCTCCTTTGCCAAGAGATTCCATCCACCTGACAGGTGTGGCATATCAAGAAGCTGATTAAACAGCATGATTATTACACAGGTGCCCCTTGTGCTGGGGACAATAAAAGGCCACTCTAAAATGTGCAGCTTTGTCACACAACACAATGCCACAGATGTCTCAAGTTTTGAGGGAGTGTGCAATTGTCATGCTGACTGCATGAATGTCCACCAGAGCTGTTGCCAGATAATTTTATGTTAATTTCTCTACCATAAGCTGCCTCCAACGTGCGTTTTAGAGAATTTGGCAGTACGTCCAACCGGCCTCAAAGTCGCATACCACGTGTAACCACGCCAGCCCAGTACCTCCACATGCGGCAGCTTCACCTGGGGGATCGTCTGAGACCAGCCACCCGTACAGCTGATTAAACTGTGGGTTTGCACAACCAAAGAATATCTGCGTAACGTGTCAGGAAATCGTCTCGGGAAGCTCATCTGCATGCTCGTCGCCTCACCAGGTTCTTGACCTGACTGCAGTTCGGCGTCGTAATCGACTTCAGTTGGCAAATGCTCACTGGCACGCTGGAGAAGTGTGCTCTTCAGCGTTTCAACTGTACCGGGTAGATGGCAGACAGAGATCCTGAGGCCTATTGATGTGCCAATAATCCACTGCCATCACCTCATGTTTCAGCATGATAATGCCCCATGTTGCAAGGATCTGTACACAATTCCTGGAAGCTGAAAATGTCCCAGTACTTCCATGGCCTGCATACTCCCCAGACATGTCACCCATTGAGAATGTTTGGGATGCTCTGGATCGACGTGTACGACAGCGTGTTCCAATTCCCGACAATATCCAGCAACTTCGCACAGCCATTGAAGAGGAGTGGGACAACTTTCCATAGGCCACAATCAATGCCTGATGAACTCTATGCGAAGAGATGTTGCGCTGCATGAGGCAAATGGTGGTCACACCCAGATACTGACTGGTTTTCTGATCCAAGCCCCTACTTTTTTTTTTTACTATCTGTATTCCCAGGCATGTGAAATCCATAGGTTAGGGCCTAATTTATTTATTTCAATTGACTGATTCCCTTATATGAACTGCAACTCATTAAAATATTTGAAATTGTTGTGTTTTATATTTTGTTCAGTGTAGGTGAAACTCAGAGCAGATTACTTTTAAAAAGCCTGTATCAGTCAACATGCTCATGTCCATTTTTAACCTGAATTTCAGTTCTTAAAGCTCGACTAGCTTCAGCAGTTTTTAATTGATCTACACCGCTGCTTGTCTTAACTTGCCATCCTTTTAGCAGCATCAGAGAAATCAAGAATCGGTAAACAGAACTCCCTTGTAAAGCACATAACGCCGCCATTATTGCCAGGGACAACATTTACACACACAGGCGCTATGGATATACTGTAAGTCTGCTAAGGATGTTTAATCTTTGTTATAAATTCAGGATTTAGAGTTAAGACTGACAAGCGCTTTGTTTGGTTTCTATGGTCTAAGTGCTATGATAGTGTGGTGCTTTGTAAAGAATAGAGTTCAGATAAAGTTGGCCCTTGTCTTTCAGCTTCAATACTGTTGCTTAAGTCAAATGTTGTTGTTTTTTTCCTAGACCAGCATCAAATCTGTTAGTAATTTGTGTGGACATAAACCTTGACTTATGCTTACTTACGTTAAACATTTATGCTTACTTAAACACTTGAGCATTTTATGCTTACTTTTATTTATTTGCACGTACAACTTTTTCTTATAAATTTGAGTTGCCAGTGAAATCCAGTTGAGCAAGCAAAAAGCGGAAATGGTATTTGCAATTCAAAGTGCGGCCTCTGACATGTCAAGTTTGTTCCCCATAACCAGTTTTTGTTTTGTTTTTGTATCCTTTCTCTTACTGAGAGGACTCACTTATTGTTACTCATTTTACCATTTCCCAAATTGCCTTTTGTGATTAAACCTGTGTAAGTACGTTGACTTGGACATAGTTACTGTATGTATTCTTTGGTCTCAATGGGTTTGGACAATTAGTTAATGTAGTTTAAGAGATGCGAAACGGTATAGCTCTGTCCTTTTTCCTGATGGAGCCGTATTGAGTTCTTGTTCTTTGGGGACAAAGGCCTGTGACTTGCGTGACAAACAAAAAAAAGGCCACAGATATGAAATTAGATTTTATTTATTTCAAATGACTGTTGCATTCGTTGCTACAGCAATAGGTACAAATCAAAGTTACCCCCTGCCTCTACTCGCTGATCCGAAGCAAGATTTCCTTTCTCATCTAGTAACCACTCAGCATATCATCACTGGTGTCGAAAATCTGATCCAGGAACAGCTCCTTTGAGGGCATCTTTTCCCTGGAGATGGAGGTGTTACTTGGCTTCCAGCGAACAATGTGGCTTTGGCCAAGCTAATGTGGCCCAGCTCCCCCCTTGGCTGGCGCTCCCGTGCCCCTCTGCCAAGAAATTGGAGCCCCAGCGCTGCACTCTCTCCTCGGTGCTAGGCTAGGTAGCGTGTTACACTGACTTAGCAGATTGACCTGTCAACTCCCCCGAGCCATGGCTATTCACAAAGGGCTGTAATGGATGGGGCACACAGTGTAACTCTCACTTTGGAATTGAAAGTGGTTTGTGTGCGCTTGAGGTGATGGATTGGCTTGGACAGCGAGCGTCAGGGCTGGGGAGTCGGACTGCGGGAGGGATTTCTCTGGTCAGAGCATTGAAAAAGAAACGCACTCCCCCAAAGGGCTCAACTCCAATTCAATTAAAACTGGCACTGTAGTGTTTGCGTAGTAGTGTGTAAACGTACCTTTGTTTCCTGTAGTCAAGTGATATGTAAGAATATTCAATTAATTGCATCGACTCTTTCGAATGAGAGGCTGGTTTCCTGGACCCAGATTACTCCTGGACTAAAATGCATGCTCAATGGCAAATTTATCTCGAAAGGGTTTGTTAAGTCCAGGAGTAGGCTCTGGGTCATGGATACCTACCCTCAATATCTGATCAGTTTTTGGTCTTTGTCTAACATTGCAGACAGTTGCATAAGTACAGTACCTGTGTGTTGATGGTGGGTTTGTGTCTTGCAGGAAAGTCCAATGTCACAGCTAAAGAGGCAGTGTCCAGATGGACAGGTGAGTCAACTGAAAGACAAACCTCACACACACACACACACACACACAAGAAATCCAGACAAACACAAGTTTTCTTCCCATGACCTTTTTTTTTTGAGTCGTGTAGGAAGAGGCACAAACCGTTTCAAAGGGGTATTTCTCTAGGAATCCCATTCTGTGATGACAAAGCTCTTGTTTGCCATCACAGAAAATACCTGAAGGTTCTGAAAACACACAGTACCTACTAACTGCAGCCCTAAGCACTCCCCATTGTGGCCTGTGTCAACTCCCCGCATACACTGCACAGGCTCCCTGTGCACTACATTTTTTACATTTTTAGTCATTTAGCAGACGCTCTTATCCAGAGCGACTTTATTTTATTTTTTATTTATTTTACCTTTATTTAACTAGGCAAGTCAGTTAAGAACACATTCTTATTTACAATGACTGCCTACACCGGCCAAACCCGGACGACGCTGGGCCAATTGTGCGCCGCCCTATGGGACTCCCAATCATGGCCGGTTGTGATACAGCCTGGAATCGAACCAGGGGGTCTGTAGTGACTCCTCAAGCACTGAGATGCAGTGCCTTAGACTTACAGTTAGTGAGTGCATACCTTTTTCATACTGGCCCCCCGTGGGAAACGAACCCACAACCCTGGCGTTGCAAGCACCATGCTCTACCAACTGAGCTACGTGACCCCGGCGGTAACCTGGGGCGACCAGTGATCTCAGGGTGATTATGGTCGTGGGGAGGGACTACAGGGAGTTAGGTGCTACTAGGTGGTGTTTAGTGAGGAGCAGGGTTAGTGTTTACATACCAGCTATCGTGTTGCAGTGGATAACTCACCTTAATCTATGGCCCTTTCTCACTGGGTGAACACACACACAGGCTTTCCCCTCTCACGATCACACACAGCTTTGCATGCACGCGACACACACACACACACACACACACCAGGGTTCACACCACACCCACTCTGTAAATACAGTGTCATTACATAACGTTAGAGAGTGAATGTTATCCGGCCTGGGTTTATTGTTAAGTCTGACAAGTCACTTAAAGGTGCAATTAGACCTATCCGTTGATCCCGCGGGCCCCAGGGAGTGAAAGTGCTCTGCTAACCTTCTCATAAAGTATCAACTTTTACTCACAACAAATCTCTATTAGGCAACATTGAAGTCACGTCAGAATTCTTTAAATGTAAGTTATATTTGTTAATCTGTTTGATGAATGATAATGCGACGCATCGGAGTGAGAACACAACAATATGCGGTGATCCCATTGTTCTAATTTGACTGTATTTGTGAGTCAAATTAATTCATTTCACTGTTTCGAATGAATGAGATCAGTGAGAAACATGAGTTGTTAATGTAGTTTTCTAATCATTGTATTTTTGTCTGCAGATAACGTCTTTGCCATCAAGTTGGGCCAAGAGGAAGTTTGGTTTCGACGACGGACGCATCGTATAAAGCCTTCGGGATACCCGAAGACTTTGATTACATGGACTGAATGCACTATCTGTAATTTCTATGAATTGTTTTTGTTAATTGAGTGACAGCCATTGCACACACGCAATGCAAGTCAAACATGTTACTTTATGTTGGAAGGACACTAAATCCACTCAGGCAAGCACCCCCAAAAAACAGCCTTATGCTTTTGTAGTTGACTCGGAGCAGCAGCCATTTTGGCGCTCGCTCAAGGCCCTCGCAGGTGCAAATGCTGCTTATGTGGAACCTGAGAAGGCGCTGTGCTAACCTTTTGGCTGTTCCATGTGGGGGGGCTGACTTTTGGGACACCTGTTTGCATGAAAATCGAGAGCCCAGAGTCGTTGTTGATTAGCTGTGTACTGCACTTGACCCCACACACACACACATCAAACACCCATGCAATGTTAAAAATCTGATCTTACGTGATTTAAACAGATGGAAATGAAACCAGCCACTCATGTTGTTTTTGCTCCCCCCACGTACCCTATCTCAATTTACTTTGACAAAAGACGCATCTGCCACTGTGGCACCAGGACTGACTGAACCTGCCTTATCTCATGTTTAAATCAAAGGGAGAGAGGGAGAGGGTCGGTTGTCGACAAAAGGTGCTTGGTGATTGACAATGCAGTGGCGTGGAGAGCGATGCAAGGAGCACCGAAGCACAATAGAAGCGCCACTGAAATATCGTCAAGGAGGCTTTTCAGTGGGGATATGTTTAGAATTCACAAAATTTAGAAGAGCCATAAATTATAGCTCCCTGTAGCTTTATGGTCTTGTGGTTCTGTAGAGTCGAGACTGAGGTGTTCAGATTTTGTTGTTGAAAACATGATGGATGATCCGTTTGAATGGAGAGGTGAATGATTGGTAACATTGCATTAAAGTCTTTGTTATGTTTTATCTTAACTGTTGTATTTTCCACAGGCCCACGTGTACCTTAACTGATTTCATATGCCTTGAATTTCCAAGCAACAGGGTGAGCGCATCACCTTTAATTTTCTGTCAGAACTGGAATGTGGCGAAAACCTCTCAAACACAAAGGGCAGCATTTTTCTGCCGTAGCCGTGATTTATTCCAACGTGGTAAGAGCAGAAGGGGTATTGTTGTCGTGATCGGTCCAGAATTGTTTTTGTGTTTTTGCTGTCTTGAAGTATTTGACTGTTTTTGTCAAACTGCACAAACAATGGGTAGAATTTCTGTGCTCATGGAGTTGACTCTCCAGATGCCATTATACTACTAGGGGTATGAGAAGTATCCACACAGATCCTACCCATCTCTTCACTTTGTTCAAACTGTACATGTATTGTCACTGCACCCATTTACTGCTTTATCCTTATGTATGTTGTTCATGTATTTAAAAATGTTCCCATAATTCCATTCTTCCATTATAGCAGATTCAGCATTATTGTATATAGGGAAAGTGGGATATCTAGTCAGTTGTAAAACTGAATGCATTAATCTGAAATCTGTCTTCGCATTTAACCAAACCCCTCTGAATCAGAGAGGTGCAAGGGGTGGCTTTATCGAAATCCACATAATCAGCGCCCCGGGGATCAGTTGTTGTTGGGGTTTAACTGCCTTGCTCAGGGGCGAACGGACAGGCTCTGAGATTCGATCCAGCAACCTTTCGGTTACTGGGACAACACTTCTACCAGCCATGCTACTGCTGCCCTGTATGACATGCTTACTACTATACTAATACTATACTGAACAAAAATATTAACTCAACATGTAAAGTGTTAGTTTCATGAGCTGAAATAAAAGATGCCAGAAATGTTCTATATGCACAAAAAGCTTATTTCTCAAATGTTGTGCACAAATTTGTTTACATCCCCGTTAGTGAGCACCTCTCCTTTGCCAAGATAATCCATCCAACTGACAGGTGTGGCATATCAAGAAGCTGATTAAACAGCATAATCATTACACAGGTTCCCTTGTGCTGGGGACAATAAAAGGCCACTTAAAAAGGTGCAGCTTTGTCACACAACACAATGCCACAGATGTCTCAAGTTTTGAGGGAGTGTGCCATTGCCATGCTGACTGCAGGAATGTCTGTTGCCAGAGAATTGAATGTTCATTTCTCTACCCTAAGCTGCCTCCAACGTTGTTTTAGAGAATTTGGCAGTGTGTCCAACTGGCCTCAACCGTGGACCACGTGTAACTCAGGCAGCCCAAGACCTTCACATCTGGCTTCATCACCTGCAGTATTTCTGTCTGTAAAAGTATTTCTGTCTGTAAAAAAAGCCCCTTTTGTGTGGAAAAACTCATCCCTGATTGACTGAGCCTGGCTCCTCAGTTGGTGGACCTTGGCTCCCAAGTGGGTGGGCCTATGCCTCCCAGTCATGTGAAATCCATAGATTAGGGCCTAATGAATTTATTTAAATTGACTGATTTTCTTATAAATTCGTAACTCAGTAAAATCATTGAAATTGTTGCATGTTGCATTTATTTTGTTCAGTATACTTTACCTGAACCCTCTACCGACTACAGTGTGCAGATATTATTTCAAGCATAACATACCTAGTCTAAACATTCTTGGCCTGAACGTTTGAACAATGACACACCCACCACAGAAGAGTATTTGTGTGTGAACCTGCTTAGTATGTCCATTCTCATTCATGGGATTGACCCGAATGTACCAACTCCAAGTCTGCACACAAAAAAATTAAAGTTCACACCCTAGAGCTGTAGTTTCCAAAGTGTACTTAATTTACATATAGGCTATTGACTTTTATGTATGCCACTAATTGTCTACCAACCATTTTTTTCTAACCCAACACTGGCCTATAGCACATGGCCTGTTTCAATGTTGAACTTGAATACTGTAATTGGTATTACTATAGCAGTTATCTCACAGCCAATGTCCTTTATAACTCTATTCAAGTATAAAGCTAGTATTAGATGAAATGCAAGAAATGTGCTTTATGTGAAAGGGTTCTTATGGCATAATTTGAGTTTGCAGGGACTTCATTGGTGTGGATGTTGGAGGGACTTCTAGCCTATGAATATTGCAGTTTGATTATTCTATATGCAGAAACCACATGATGGAATCTCTCTTAACCTTTGGATTGATGATGCTATTGACTTTGTTCATGATCATTTTGATAGGCACAATGTTTTTCAACCTCAGTAGTAGGGGGGTAGTATAGACAATTTAAAAACAATGGGTCTACAAGCACATCATCACAACCTAGATTTGCCGCATGGTAATTGTTTGCCCACGCGGAAAAAAACGAAATAGAATGTTTCGCATAAACTTTGTTCTCTGTCCGATTTACTTGCGTATTGAATTGTGCACGCGATATTCCCACGAGTTTAATAATTTGGTGGGTTTAGTTCGTCACGTTCAAGTCCGCCTCATTGTGCCAGAGTCACCAAACACACGCAGGCAGACGAATGCAACCGCTTGGCCGTAGTCGGCGCATACTCTCCACATACACAGCGAGAAAGAGGGCGAGAATTGAGGAACAGAACAGGGTGGGAGGGTTTGCGAGAGAAAGAGAAAGCCAAGCGTAGCACAAGGCCAGGCTGCTAGCTGAACAGGGCAGCATGGCGGGTGTACGGGAGTTCCAACAAGGCAGCCACTGTCACAGAAAAACGTGGATTAATATTCTACTCGGAATTCTACCACTACTTTTGCCCTGCGTACAGCATGGAGGGGCTCAATTACAAGGTCTGGAGAAGTACATTTGCTTCAATAATTCAACACCCGTTGCGAAAATGTCGGCGAGAACTGCCAGTAACGTTACAGCTAACGTTACTGAGTTGACAGTGAAGACAAGTCGCTATGCGAAAACAGGGAATGCTACTGCAACCATCGTATTATGGATTAAAATTCGGCATAATTTGCCCGATAGTATCGAATATGTTGATGTATGCAGACCATGTAGGCAGCTAACGTTATTCACTTATAAATGTTAAGACTATTTTATTAAGTATTTTTTGATCAGTGGACAGTTTCCTGTGTTGGTTCATACAAGCCATAACGTTACTTATTTCAGTTAAGTGTCGCGTTACAGTAGCTAGCTAATTTAGCTACAAGAAAACTTCGTTTAATTGTAACAGTAGTTATCTAGCTAAATGACATTGTTTTGACTTTGGACTGGCTGTTTTAAATGTTTCAATTTATTTATTGGTTACGTTAAAATGTATAGCTCGGCTTTTATAAACGTTAAAGCTATGTGTTTACAAGCTACCAAAGCCATCGCTAACCTAAAGGCAAGCTAGCCGGTTTAATAATAATTTGGTGGGTGCTTATTGGCCTGTTTAACATGTACAAGTGTATATTAATACGCATGTGTGAATTGGAAAATAGATTTTTTGCATATCCCACTCTCGCCCTCGGCGAGTGAGATCACAGCCAGTTGAACACACGCCTTTGTCAGTCAAGCGTTTGCACACGTTTATGCTGAACGTTGACAAACAACCGTTTGCGCAATCCACACTCCACGGTTATAAAAATTCGGGTAAAGCATTTTATCTAGACAATATTTCTATGACAGCTATCTGTGTTTGACAGTGAGTGTTCCTCTCAAGCTTTCATGTTTACACCTCTTGCCCCTCTCTTCCTCCCACCAAGCCCTGAGTCAAATGTCCAGCGTGGTCGAGGTCTGGCAAGCTGAGGATGCTGACCCAGTAGTCCCAACTAAGGTAAATGCAATACACAATTTATTGAGCTGGTATAGAACTTAATTTACAATTTACATAAAGACAGCCAGCCATTTATATTTCTTCTACACAAAGCCCACCACCCCATATCACCCCATTGTGTACGATTTTTGGCTCTCGTTTGCACGTGCCTTGGAGCGCAATGACATCAAAGAGATTAGCTAACTACTGCTACATTGTATCACTTTTGTGTATTGTCTAATTCGTCGAACTATTCATTATTGTTCTATTTTGCGAAGTCAGCTAAACGTGTTCCTGTTCGAAACATGAGGATTTATGGTTGAAGCGAGGAGTCCAAATGGAGGCGGGAAGAACTTGCCAAGGCCACCTGCTAGAGGGTGACATGTGGCCTAGCCTGTTCCTTGTCTGAAGTGTGCAATAGTGTCCATGAACAGCATAGCAAAGCCCTATCTGAAATAATATCTCCATCTCATACATATCTAACATTGCATTATATATATATATACACACACCGCATGCATACATACATACATACATACATACATACATACATACATACATACAGTTTGGACAACTACTCATTCAATGGTTTTCCTTTATTTTGCTATTTTCTACATTGTAGAATAACACATGGAATCATGTAGTAACCAAAAAAGTGTTAAACAAATCAAAATATATTTTTAGATTCTTCAAAGTAGCCATCCTTTGCCTTGATGACAGCTTTGCACACTTTTGGCCTTCTCTCAACCAGCTTCATGAGGAATGCTTTTTCCAACAGTCTTGAAGGAGTTCCCACATATGCTGAGCACTTGTTGGCTGCTTTCCTTCACTCCTGCGTCCAACTCATCCCAAACCATCTCAATTGGGTTGTGGTTGGATGATTGTGAAGCCAGGTCATATGATGCAGTACTCCATCATTCTCCTTCTTGGTCAAATAGCCCTTCCACAGCCTAGAGGTGTGTTTTGGGTCAAACAAATGACAGTCCCATTAAGCGCAAAACCAGATGGGATGGTGTAACGCTGTGGTAGCCATGCTGGTTATGTGTGCCTTAATGAACACAGACCGTGTCACCAGCAAAGCACTATAACACCACTTCCTCCATGCTTCACGGTGGGAACCACACATGCAGAGATCATCCGTTCACCTACTCTGCGTCTCAGAGACACTGGCGGTTTGGAACCTAAAAATCTAATCAGACCAAAGGACAGATTTCCACCGGTCTAATGTCCATTGCTTTCGTGTTTCTTGGCCAAAGCAAGTTCTCTTCTTATTATTGGTTGTCCTTTAGTAGTGGTTTCTTTGCATCAAATCGACCATGAAGGCCTGCTTCACAGTCTCCTCTGAACAGTTGATGTTGAGATGTCTGTTACTTGAACTCTGTGAAGCATTTATTTGGGCTGCAATCTGAGGTGCAGTTAACTCTAATGAACTTATCCTCTGCAGAAGAGGTAACTCTGGGTCTTTCTTTCTTGTGGCGGTCCTCATGAGAGGCAGTTTCATCAAAGTGCTTTATGGTTTTGCGACTGCATTGAAACTTTCAAAGTTCTTAATGTTCTGGATTGACTAACCTTCATGTCTTAAAGTAAGGATGGACTGTTTCTCTTTGCTTATTTGAGTTGTTCTTGCCATAATATGGACTTGGTCTTTTACCAAATAGTGCTATCTTCTGCTATCACCACCCCCTGACCTTGTAACAACAAAACTGATTGGCTCAAACGCATTAAGAAGGAAAGAAATTCCACAAATTAACTTTGAACAAGGCACACCTGTTAATTGAAATGCATTCCAGGTGACTACCTCATGAAGCTGGTTGAGAGAATGCCAAGAGTGTGCAAAGCTGTCAAGGCAAAGGGTGGCTATCTGAAGAATCTCAAATATAACATTTATTTTGATTTGTTTAACACATTTTTTGGTTACTACTTGATTCCATATGTTTTATTTCATAGTTTTGATGTCTTCACTATTCTACAATGTAGAAAATAGTAAAAAATAAAGAAAAACCCTGGAATGAGTAGGTGTGTCCAAACTTTTGACTGGTACTGTATATATTACTGAGAAAATAGCCTAGCTATTCAAATCAGTGAAGTTGGGTGCATTACTGGTACTATGATGCAATATTTTTTTTCATGATGACACCTCACAAACTTCCCGAATTTCAAGTAATGCATTTTCAGTGCTTTAGTGTGCTTTGCATTTTGGCCAAGTCTGCACTGTATGCTGTAGCTGTTATGTAATCCAGGAACACACTACAGTTTTTGTTTTACTGATTGTCAGTGAAGTCACAGCGGACTGTCATGTTACCTGCAGACAACAGAGGCTTCTTTTAATTGAACCCTAGGATAAAATATATTTGAAAAGTTTTCAAACACCTGGTCATTTAGGTTGTGTACACCCTTTGAGAGTCGGGCAGAACATTTTGCTTTCAATTGTAGTCTATTTGATGGGGCGAAGTAGAATTTTCCTAGTTCCATTTTCACATAGAAATTGTGTACATTTCAGAACCTTACCCTGAGTTATATCACCTAAGATGGTCCAGTTGTTTTGTTTTGGTTCGATATTCCCACCAAAGAAAGGGTGTGTACTGTGCATCACAACTTAGTTAGGCGACTTCTGCTCAGCAAGGCCAAAGGGGAACCAAGGTAATCCTGTCAGGGTTGCAAATTATAGGAACCTGTTGATAGCAAGTTAAAGTGACTGACAGAATGCTGAAATTGTTTACGTTTCTCAGTATTTGTCAGGCTCAGGTAGGCAGGGCTGTGCTGTGAATGGACTAGCTGTGTCCCAGCGCACGGTTTATGTGAAATGTTTGCAGTGATTTGTTACGTAATCTGCCTGCACTTGGCTGTGTTCAGTAGGTTCACACTTTAGCAAAACGTTTCTTATCGAGGTAGTCCATCCCTGTTTCAGTATGTTTTCTTCCGTTTGGTGCCTAATGAACACAGTCCTGGATTAAGGTTGTTATTAAGGGTGTTGAAGATGTTAGTAGCTCACTGAGGTGATTCGGTGTAAAAATATCATGGCATGTTTTAGCCACGCCACACAACAAACCACTCCTCTCTGTTAAACCGTAACTGGTGGTCTTGGTGGCAACAATTACAATGTTAATAGTAAATACAAAAATTGGTGCCTTTTGAGGAGTGTAACTTGGTCCAGAAACTTGATTTCACATCATTTTAGCATTCTGTCATAAAGAGCACATGTTAAAACTTAATATAAAACGTTTTCCCCATCTCAAGAGGTTAAATAAATGACTATAGTAAGTGCCTATTACGTACAAATAAAGTAACATGGTTGACTGTAACAGGCTTGGCGATTTCATCTTAAATCAAGCCATAAATCCCCTGGTGACAGGGGGAATGGAAGTGTGTTGTGTGCAACAGGGAGTGGCAATTGAATGCAAGCTTCACAAACAATTTAAATAGTTAAAACAATTCTAGCCTCTATCTACAGTGAGGGGAAAAAAGTATTTTGATCCCCTGCTGATTTTGTAAGTTGCCCACTGACAAAGAAATGATCAGTCTATAATTTTAATGGTAGGTTTATTTGAACAGTGAGAGACAGAATAATAACAACAAAATCCAGAAAACGCATGCCAAAAATGTTATAAATTGATTTGCATTTTAATGAGGGAAATTAGTATTTGACCCCTCTCAATCAGAAAGATTTCTGACTCCCAGGTGTCTTTTATACAGGTAACGAGCTGAGATTAGAGACACACTCTCAAAGGGAGTGCTCCTAATCTCAGTTTGTTACCTGTATAAAAGACACCTGTTCACAGAAGCAATCAATCAATCAGATTCCAAACTCTCCACCATGGCTTAAGACCAAAGAGCTCTCCAATGTCAGGGACAAGATTGTAGACCTACACAAGGCTGGAATGGGCTACAAGACCATCGCCAAGCAGCTTGGTGAGAAGGTGACAACAGTTGGTGCGATTATTTGCAAATGGAAGAAACACAAAATAACTGTCAATCTCCCTCGGCCTGGGGCTCCATGCAAGATCTCACCTCGTGGAGTTACAATGATCATGAGAACGATGTGGAATCATCCCAGAACTACACGGGAGGATCTTGTCAATGATCTCAAGGTAGCTGGGACCATAGTCACCAAGAAAACAATTGGTAACACACTTACGCGGTGAAGGACTGAAATCCTGCAGCGCCGCAAGGATCCCCCCTGCTCAAGAAAGCACATACAGTGGGGAGAACAAGTATTTGATACACTGCCGATTTTTGCAGGTTTTCCCTACTTACAAAGCATGTAGACTGTAATTTTTTTTATCATAGGTACCACTTCAACTGTGAGAGACGGAATCTAAGCAAAAATCCAGAAAATCACATTGTGATGATTTTAAAGTAATTAATTTGCATTTTATTGCATGACATAAGTATTTGATCACCTACCAAGCACCAGTAAGAATTCGGCTCTCACAGACCTGTTAGTTTTTCTTTAAGAAGCCCTCCTGTTCTCCACTATTACCTGTATTAACTGCATCTGTCATTGAACCGTTACCCTGTATAAAAGACACCTGTCCACACACTCAATCAAACAGACTCCAACCTCTCCACAATGGCCAAGACCAGAGAGCTGTGTAAGGACATCAGGGATAAAATTGTAGACCTGCACAAGGCTGGGATGGGCTACAGGACAATAGGCTAGCAGCTTGGTGAGAAGGCAACAACTGTTGGCGCAATTATTAGAAAATGGAAGAAGTTCAAGATGACGGTCAATCACCCTCAGTCCTGGGGCTCCATACCCAAGATCTCACCTCGTGGGGCATCAATGATCATGAGGAAGGTGGAGGGATCAGCCCAGAACTACACGGCGGACCTGGTCATTGACCTGAAGAGAGCTGGGACCACAGTCTCAAAGAAAACCATTAGTAACACACTACGCGCGTCATGGATTAAAACCTGCAGCGCACGCAAGGTTCCCCTGCTCAAGCCAGCGCATGTCCAGGCCCATCTGAAGTTTGCCGATGACCATCTGGATGATCCAGAGGAGGAATGGGAGAAGGTAATGTGGTCTGATGAGACAAAAATAGAGCTTTTTGGTCTAAACTCCACTCGCCGTGTTTGGAGGAAGAAGAAGGATGAGTACAACCCCCAAGAACACCATCCCAACTGTGAAGCATGGAGGTGGAACACATCATTCTTTGGGGATGCTTTTCTGCAAAGGGGACAGGACGACTGCACCGTATTGAGGGGAGGATGGATGGGGCCATGTATTCGAAAGATCTTGGCCAACAACCTCCTTCCCTGGAAGAGCATTGAAAATGGGCCGTGGCTGGGTCTTCCAGCATGACAACGACCCCGAAACACACAGCGCCAGGGCAACTAAGGAGTGGCTCGTAAGAAGCATCTCAAGGTCCTGGAGTGGTCTAGCCAGTCTCCAGACCTGAACCCAATAGAACATATTTGGAGGGAGCTGAAAGTCCGTATTGCCCAGCGACAGCCCGAAACATGAAGGATCTGGATAAGGTCTGTATGGAGGAGTGGACCAAAATCCCTGCTGCAGTTTGTGCAAACCTGGTCAGACCTACAGAAACCGTATGATCTCTGTAATTGCAAACAAAGGTTTCTGTACCAAATATTAAGTTCTGCTTTTCTGATGTATCAAATACTTATGTCATGCAATAAAATGCAAATTAATTACTTAAAATCATACAATGTGATTTTCTGGATTTAAAAAAATTACAGACCTCTACATGCTTTGTAAGTAGGAAAACCTGCAAAATCGGCAGTGTATCAAATACTTGCATTCTCCCCACTGTATACAGGCCCGTCTGGAGTTTGCCAATGAACATCTGAATGATTCAGAGGAGAATCTGGATGAAAGTGTTGTGGTCAGATGAGACCAAAATCGAGCTCTTTGGAATCAACTCAAGTCGCCGTGTTTGGAGGAGGAGGAATGCTGCCATTGACCCCAAGAACACCATCCCCACCGTCAAACATGGAGGTGGAAACATTATGCTTTGGGGGTGTTTTTCTGCTAAGGGGACAGGACAACTTCACCGCATCAAAGGGACGATGGAGGGGGCCATGTACAGTCAAATCTTGGGTGAGAACCTCCTTCCCTCAGCCAGGGCATTGAAAATGGGTCGTGGATGGGTATTCCAGCATGTCAATGATCCAAAACACACGGCCAAGGTAACAAAGGAGTGGCTCAAGAAGAAGCACATTAAGGTCCTGGATGGCCTAGCCAGTCTCAGACCTTAATCCCATAGAAAATCTGTGGAGGGAGCTGAAGGTTTGAGTTGCCAAACGTCAGCCTCGAAACCTTAATGACTTGGAGAAGATCTGCAAAGAGGAGTGGGACAAAATCCCTCCTGAGATGTGTGCAAACCTGGTGGCCAACTACAAGAAACGTCTGACTTCTGTGATTGCCAACAAGGGTTTTGCCACCAAGTACTAAGTCATGTTTTGCAGAGGGGTCAAATACTTATTTTCCTCATTAAAATGCAAATCAATTTATAAAATTTTTGACATGCGTTTTTCTGGATTATTTTGTTGTTATTCTGTCTCTCACTGTTCAAATAAACCTACCACTAAAATTATAGACTGATCATGTCTTTGTCAGTGGGCAAACGTGCAAAATCAGCAGGGGATCAAATACTTTTTCCCCCTCACTGTATGGGTATCAGGGTTGATGTGTTATGCTCGACACGCTCAGTTTTCCACCACAAAACACCGGAAAATGGCCAAAAAGAGTAGAACCAGCTCACCTGCATTTTACACTTTGATTAGACTATTAGATGTTCAATGTTTCTTTTGAAAAATATATTTTAAAAGGAATAGTTTCACCATATTAAAGCAGAGTTCATTTCAGGGGTTGACCTTAAAATGAGGGACAAATGTAAATTAATCACTAGTCACATTAAATAAGTAATCTTCAGAAATGACTTTGTCAAAGCAACAAAATAACTACGGCTTTACAATGATGGTAAAAACTTGGAGAAATGTTGGGGTTAAAGCGGGTTAAAATCTTCTTAGAAGTTACAGAGGGTATTTGCATTTATTAAGGATCGCCATTATTTATTTTATGCTGACTTGGCAGCTACTCTTCCTGGGTTCCAGCAACATTAAGGCAGTTATATACAATTAAGTGATAATGCCAGAGAAGCCGGTGTTTTGAGGATATATTGGCACGGGTGTTGTTAGGCCCGAGACAAAGACGGAAGGTGGGCAAACCGTGCCAATATATCCTCCAAATACCGGCTACCTGCTTGTCCGTCTCGTCCCGACACATTCATTACTATGGGACAGCTGGATATTGAATTTCATTATTGAAACAATGTTGCAAATGTCGGAGCGACAGACAGCAAGGTTTATACAAATCTCCGCTGTTGAAAGCAAATGTTAGTCTTAAAGAAATGTGAGAATGTCTAGATGCTTTTTATAGTGGAGATCAAGTTAATAAATTGGCTGTCTGGGCTGGTGAGACAGTGGATTGCGCAGTCAGATGGAACAGAGTAAATAGGCATTTTAACGTCATAGATTTAGCCGGTGGTAACTTGTGGACTAGACACAGGCTGGAACGTGGTTTTAAGCAATCAGCGTTCAGGACTAGACCCACCAGTACAATTATACATATTACATTACATTTTATAGCACTTTCACAGCGCATTTACATTTTAGTCATTTAGCAGACGCTCTTATCCAGAGCGACTTACAGTTAGTGACTACATACATTTTCATACTGGTTCCCCGTGGGAATCGAACCCACAACCCTGGCGTTGTAAACGCCATGCTCTACCAACTGAGCTACACGGGACTACATTGTGTGCCCTCAGGCCACTATTCTACTACCACATATCTACAATACAAAATTAATATGTACTTGAATTGCGCGTGTTAGTATGTGTATGCAGATTGCAGGGTGCACGGATTGCAAGTCTGATTTATTGAATTCTCCATGGTCTATATTAAAGGGCACTTCATTTAATATAACAGGCTTTTAAATTCAATATTGGTGCCTAATTTCTACTTAAAATGTCAAACGGATGCAAAATGTACTTTTCGTGGAACAACCCATTAATTTGTTGTAAGATCTTGTCTTAATGGGAAGGAAATACACCTGTTTTGTTTCCCTGTTAGCTTTTATTCCTAAATGCTCTGATGTCCAAACTGGTTTTACGATAGATATGCCTAGCCTAATCCGATTTTTTTTTTTTTATACGTAGCTTTTATCGGAACATCTCAGTTCAAGATGAGTCGACTAGGTCTGTCTCTTTGGCTGCATTTTAGATAGGTAGCCCAATTCTGATATTTTTGACCAATCAAATCAGCTCTGAAAAGATCTGACGTGAAAAGATCTGATGTGATTGGTCAAAAGACCAATTAGTGGAAAAAAAGCTCAGAATTGGGCTGCTTGTGTGAATGCGCAGCCTAAGAAACAACAATATATCACAATTTCCATGCTTTGTTAAATGTTTAAATTGCGTTTGATCCATGAGTGACTAGGCCTATATGCATGCAACATCATATAGGCTAGGTAGATTAACCTACACTAAAGCACCCTACCCTTCAACTATACTGAACAAAAATATAAACGCAACATGCAACAATTTCAAAGATTTTACAGAGTTACAGTTCATATAAGGGAATCAGTCAATTGAAATAAATTCATTAGGCCCTAATCAATGGATTTCACATGACTGGGAATACAGATATGCATCTGTTGGTCACAGATACCTTCAAAAAAAAAAAAAAATGCATCACAATGGGCCTCAGGATCTTGTCACAGTATCTCTGTGCATTCAAATTGCCATAGATAAAATGCAATTGTGTTCGTTGTCCATAGCTTATGCCTGCCCATACCATAACCCCACCGCCACCACGTTGACATCAGCAAACCGCTCGCCCACACAACGCCATACACATGGTTTGCGGTTGTGAGGCCAGTTGGACGTACTGCCAAATTCTCTAAAACGACGGAGGCAGCTTATGGTAGAGAAATTAAGATTCAATTATCTGGCAACAGCTCTGGTGGACATTCCTGCAGTCAGCATGCCAATTGCGCACTCCCTCAACTTGAGACATCTGTGCCTTTGTGTGAAAAAACGGCACATTTTAGAGTGGCCTTTGATTGTCCCCTGCACAAGTTACACCTGTGTAATGATCATGCTGTTTAATCAGCTTCTTGATATGCCTCACCTGTCAGGTAGCTGGATTATCTTGTCAAAGAAGAAATGCTCACTAACAGGGATGTAAACACATTTTGTGTTGTACATTTCTGGGATCATTTATTTCAGCTCATGAAATATGGGACCAACACTTTACATTTACGTTTCAATCATTTAGCAGACGCTCTTATCCAAGAGCGACTTACAGTTAGTGAGTGCATACATTATTTTATTTGTTTATACTGGCCCCCTGTGGGAATCGAACCCCACAACCCTGGCGTTGCAAACGCCATGCTCTACCGCCCGACATGCCAGCTTGGTGTTTGCCAAAAGGCCTCTAAAGACTCTCAGACACATTTACATTTACGTCATTTAGCAGAAGCTCTTATCCAGAGCGACTTACAGTTAGTGAATACATATATATTTTTTATACTGGCCCCCGTGGGAATTGAACCCACAACCCTGGCGTTGCAAATGCCATGCTCTACCAACTGAGCTACATCCCTGCCGGCCATTCCCTCCCCTACCCTGGACGACGCTGGGCCAAAGTGCGCCGCCCATGAGTCTCCGGTCGCGGCCGGCTGCGACAGAGCCTGGATTCGAACCAAGATCTCTAGTGGCACAGCTAGCACTGCGATGCAGTGCCTTAGACCACTGCGTTTATATTTTTGTTCAGTGTAGATTGGCACTTAATCACAGTTGTGTGTCTTGGTTGATTGCCTGGTCAAGGCTTTCAATTAGTGACCCCTAGACATGCATGAAGATTCAGCGTTGCAGTGAACAAAGGCCCTGCAACTCAACATTAGGAAGGTGTTCCTAATGTTTGGTATACTCCCTTGTATATATTGCATATACCTTTCCAATCCTTTTAGATCTACTTAGTGTCTAGAGATATAGGGATTACAGGTAGTGTCTGGACAGGGCCTGTCAATCTACATAATGCCCTTGCACACACAAGATTTGCATCAGAGGACATACACAGTCATCTATGACCTCTTGTGCACACCTAGTCCTTCTGCAAAAATCTGCTGAGTGTCATTTGACATTGAAACAAGTATAGTCCCTTAACTTAGGCTACTCCTGAACCAGTCAGCCTTGGAGCCTCTCCCAAATGTCAACTATGTATTTTCAAGCCAAAATCGCTTGCACCCTAGACATTTAAATTAAGGTACAAAACCCCTTCACTCTACTCTATCATGCACTAGGATGTATTAAACAGGCCCCCCTGCTAGTAGGATGTGAAAATGAAACTGTAAAGCAGTGGTCACCTTTTCTGAGTCAATATACTTTCTGAGTCAAAATTCAAGCCGAAATCTACTGCTCAGAACACGTCTTAAAAAACATAATCCCAGGGCCTCTGAGTGGCGCAGCGGTCTAAGGCACTGATCAGTGCTGAGGCGTCGCTACAGATCCGTGTTTGATCCCGGGCTGTGTCGAAGCCGGCCGCGACCGGGAGACCCATGAGCCGGCGTACAATTGGCCCAGCGTCGTCCCGGGTTAGGGGAGGGTTTGTGTCAAGAAGCAGTGCGGCTTGGCGGAGTCAGTGTTCGGAGGACGCATGGCTCTCGACCTTCGCCTCTCACAAATCCGCACGGGAGTTGCAGCGATGGGACAATACTGTAACTACCAATTTGGATATCACGAAATTGGGGGAAAAAATAATGAAATAATACATTTGAACATAAAAAAGTAAGTAAATAAATACACTGCTCAAAAAAATAAAGGGAACACTTAAACAACACAATGTAACTCCAAGTCAATCACACTTCTGTGAAATCAAACTGTCCACTTAGGAAGCAATACTGATTGACAATAAATGTCACATGCTGTTATGCAAATGGAATAGACAACAGGTGGAAATTATAGGCAATTAGCAAGACACCCCCAATAGAGAAGTGGTTCTTCAGGTGGTGACCACAGACCACTTCTGAGTTCCTATCTTCCTGGCTGATGTTTTGGTCACTTTTGAATGCTGGCGGTGCATTCATTCTAGTGGTAGCATGAGACGGAGTCTACAACCCACACAAGTGGCTCAGTAGTGCAGCTCATCCAGGATGGCACATCAAGTGGGAGCTGTGGCAAGAAGGTATGCTGTGTCTGTCAGCATAGTGTCCAGAGCATGGAGGCACTACCAGGGAGACAGGCCAGTACATCAGGAGACGTGGAGAAGGCCGTAGGAGGGCAACAACCCAGCAGCAGGACCGCTACCTCCGCCTATGTGCAAGGAGGAGCAGGAGGAGCACTGCCAGAGCCCTGCAAAATGACCTCCAGCAGGCCACAAATGTGCATGTGTCTGCTCAAACGGTCAGAAACAGACTCCATGAGGGTGGTATGAGGGCCCGGCGTCCTCAGGTGGGGGTTGTGCTTACAGCCCGACACCGTGCAGGGACGTTTGGCATTTGCCAGAGAACACCAAGATTGGCAAATTCACCCCTGGTGCCTGTGCTCTTCACAGGTGAAAGCAGGTTCACACTGAGCACACGTGACAGACGTGACAGCGTCTGGAGACGCCCGTGGAGAACGTTCTGCTGCCTGCAACATCCTCCAGCATGACCGGTTTGGCGGTGGGTCAGTCATGGTGTGGGGTGGCATTTCTTTGAGGGGACGCACAGCCCTCCATGTGCTCGCTAGAGGTAGCCTGACTGCCATTAGGTACCGAGATGAGATCCTCAGACCCCTTGTGAGACCATATGCTGGTGCGGTTGGCCCTGGGTTCCTCCTAATGCAAGACAATGCTAGACCTCATGTGGCTGGAGGTGTCAGCAGTTCCTGCAAGAGGAAGGCATTGATGCTATGGACTGGCCCGCCCGTTCCCAGACCTGAATCCAATTGAGCACATCTGGGACATCATGTCTCGCTCCATCCACTAACGCCACGTTGCACCACAGACTGTCCAGGAGTTGGTGGATGCTTTAGTCCAGGTCTGGGAGGAGATCCCTCAGAGACCATCCGCCACCTCATCAGGAGCATGCCCAGGCGTTGTAGGGAGGCCACACACACTAATGAGCCTCATTTTGACTTGTTTTAAGGACATTACATCAAAGTTGGATCAGCCTGTATTGTGGTTTTCCACTTTAATTTTGAGGGTGACTCAAATCCAGACCTCCATGGGTTGATACATTTGATTTCCATTGATAATTTTTGTGTGATTGTGTTGTCAGCACATTCAACTATGTAAAGAAAAAAGTATTTAATAAGATTATTTCATTCATTTGATCTAGGATGTGTTGTTTAAGTGTTCCCTTTATTTTTTTTGAGCAGTGTACATAAGCCTATGCAACATTAACCAATTAAAAACAATTCTGTAACAGTCGGAGTGACAGACAGCAAGGTTTATACAAATCTCTGCGGTTGAAAACTAAGCGTTAGTCTGAAAGAAATGTGAGAATGTCTAGATGCTTTTTATAGTGGAGATCAAGTTAATAAAGAACCTGGCTGGGCTGATGAGATAGCGGATTGCGCAGTCAGATGGAACAGAGTAAATAGACATTTTAACGTCATAGATTTAGCCTGTGGTAACTTCTGGAATTGACACTGGCTGGAATGCGGTTTTAACCTATCAGTATTCAGGATTAGACCCACCCGTTGTATAAGAAGTACATAATGTACCCATCTACCTGCTTTGAGCATCGGTGTTCAACTCTTCTGCCTGCTTCTATGGAACCCTGACCTGTTCACCGGACGTGCTACCTTGTCCCAGACCTGCTGTTTTCAACTCGCTCTATCTACTGCACCTGCTATTTCAACCTCTAAATGCCCGGCTATGAAAAGCCAAGTGACATTTACTCTTGATGTACTGACCTGTTGCAACCTCTACAACCGCTGTGATTATTATTTGACCCTGCTGGTCATCTATGAACGTTTGAACATCTTGGAGAAAAATCTGGCCTTAATGGCCATGTACTGTTATAATCTCCACCCGCACAGCCAGAAGGGGGAATGGCCACCCCTCAGAGCCTGGTTCCTCCTAGGTTTCTTCCTAGGTTTCTGTCTTTCTATGGAGTTGTTCCTAGTCACTGCTTCTACATCTGCATTGCTTGCTGTTTGGGGTTTTAGGCTGGGTTTCTGTATAGCACTTTGTGACATCTGCTGATGGGCCACCATTGACCTTAGGAGCATTTAGAATGCTAGTCATTTTGAGGTTTAATCTTTTCTTCATACTGAATTCCTTTTATCCAAAACAGAAATGTTTTAAACTTAGACGGCAGCTAATCTGTTGATACATTTGGGTTTATGTAAGCCTAAAAACGCTTGATTAATTATATGAATTATCAAATGCTGAAATCCTACTAATGATGCTCATCAAATACTAATTTGCACTATAATACAATGACTCAATATAGAAACGATTACGCTAAACTGTAATTACAAGACAAATATACATTATTTAACCTGCCATGTCTTCATGGAGATTTAGTTGTTGTTTTGTAATTTAGTTTTGTTTTCTGGTCTACATAGGTGGAAGAGCGCAGCAAAGACAGTCTTCCACTGGAAGAGAGGTAAGATCTTATCCCTGCTCTCCCTTGGCGATGAGAAACCAACAGCCTTGTTATATGTTACTCATTTGTTTCACTCACACCACGACACACAACAACCATAGGTGAGAAAAATGTCAGATAAATAATATCCCACCATGATCAGAAAGGATTTGCTCCCTGAGTGGAGAGAACGGTCCACTGACGGCAAGAATGAATAACAGAATATACAATTTTAGAAACGGCGACGTGTAGGTAAGTTAGGTCTATGGAAACAAACCACTGCAGCAGCATGCAGTTTAATCGAAGCTCGGACTTTGACAGGTGTGCGTCTTTCAGATGAGAGAACCAAAGTGGGCGGAAGACAGAAAAGCGGGGGTGGTGTGCGCAGTGGAATAAGATTTGTCGTTAAGTCAAGCATCATTTTGACTTGTCACACACATTCACATACACTGTAATGTGTAGCCTGCATGTATTCAGATGCATTTATATTGTGTGTATGTATTCAGATACATTGTATCTATGCTGTGTGCATTTATTCATTGTGTACTGAACTCTATGCCTATATGTTGTGTTAGATACTCGAGTTTCAGAGGGGGTTTTAAGAGGGCCTTATTGGGGCCTTTTCAATATGGTGTGGCGTTTATATTGGTATGAGTGTGGGGGCGTGAACATGAGTGGGGGAGGGGGGGTGAGCGAAAGAGCAGCACAGTACTGCATTCCCGACTAATTTTAGAACTCCTTTAAAGAAAATGCAGAAGAGGTCCATCTGACCAGGCTTTTTTGTTTCACTAAAGAATGGGTAAAGTATCCTTATCTTGAAGGCAGTTAAATGTCTTCTTGTTACATGAAAGAGTGAAAGCATAGAAGCCAATAGCTCGTTTGAAGTGTTGACTTGGTGCTGCGTTTTTAAGATAAAAAAATGAACTATCTTGGCAATGACTGAAGGAGTGAGGACATGGACAAGTCTCCAAAGTAACATTCCACATTCAAGCACATTCATACTGTGAATATAGGCCTATTCTTTTGTGTTTTCTGGTTAGCCATAGCACTAGTGACTAGAGAATGACATTACAAGAGAAGTCGAGAAGACAGAACTGGGACGTTATTTTTCTCTCAAATTTCATCTAAAGTTATTTCTGTTCTAAGATGTAGCAGGGACTGTCATGGCAGCCACTGCTGGCTAGCTGCGTACTGCTGGTTAGTGTCAGCTTTTTCTAAAAGCCCCTGACAGTCAAGAAACAGAGCCCTGAGTCTCCTGTGTGTCCTCAACTTGTCACTGTGGCACTGTAAGTGGCTCAGCTTGCTCGCTCACAAAGCCCTAAAATGAATTTTATGTTTTGTATGGGAAGTTGGCGTTTTGATTTACTAGCTAACACGTAGCTAACCTAGCCTACAACTTAGGCTGCAAAAAATGTCCCCCAGTACAAACATGCTGGGAATATGTGGAGTCCTTGGACAGGGCTAACTTTCAACAACACTAAATTGAATTTGATACTAAACAGTGCTGCGCTCCTCAGCGCATCGGTAACAAAATGCCTGTTGATGACTTCATACAGTCTCCCTATCAGTAGTTAATACAAGCTAACCATGTGCTAGCAGGATGCACCATTGACTTTAGCTCCAAATAGCTGTTGATTGATTACCTCAGGCACAGTCCCTCCAGACCCAGTGTGGAAGTGTCTCTGAGCCCAGAGAAGTGATAGGAAAGCGGGGACAGGCAGGGCTGGTTGAATCCCCTCCAGACCCGGGGACCAGGGCCTCTTGTGCCTGTTATCGTACCTGCCAGCACTCTTCTCCCACCTGGAGAACAGGCTGGAGATGGGGGGGAGCGGGATGTGGGCCAATGATCTCGCTGTTAGTGTGTGTCATCGTTTCCGATAACTAACAATTGCCGGGTTTTGCCCCAAAAATAATAATGAAAAGGCGATCAATAAAACCCATTGCAAAATAATGCTTTTTATTCATTGATGGACTTATCAGTCGATGTAAATACATTTGACCGTCATGCTTATAGGTACATTTGCGTAATTTAGTATAATTAAATTGGCCTGTATTTTCGCTAGTCATCATGCATCTTATTTATCCAACACAACTATCACACGTGCACAGCATACAGAGCCTATTTTGAGCTGAATTTCTCCTGCAGTTCCTCAGCTGGTTGCTGCTGGAGTAAAACGTGCTTTTATAAACCCATTCATTGCACAATCATTCTAAATGCTGTCGCTTGTTAACAGTTTTGGTGCACGATTAAAAAAGAGCTGCTATTTTTCTCAACTGGTAATTGAAATGCGCCTCCCATTCAAGTGCAGGCAACAGGCTATCAGTGCGTCACCCACCACTTTACAATGTGAGCTGGAGGCAGAATGCATTTTCAAAACATACTTAATTGTTTGAAACCTGAATGTTTTATTTCATATTATGAGGCCTTACTTAAAAATAACCTATAGCCAAAATCTGACCATTGAAACATGGAGGCAATTATTTTATAAATACTTCATAAGTGGCGCGTGAGTTTCAAGTTTGGGGAAGCTTACAATTTATCCTACCGTTCTGCGTGCCAGTTATGATTTTCATATGCACATTTTCGTGGAACAGTTTCATTTCAATAATGTTTTAGTTTCTCAAAATCATTGTCACATGGTTAATCATAAAAATCTGAATTCAAATAATATGTGGACACATTGATACACCGTAGCCAATAGGCCAATGCAGCAGTAGGTCTATAACTTCCATTGCTCTTTCACACCGAGGATTGATGATTATCAAGGGGAAGATTGTTGGCGTTTTCATATAGCTTATCATTTGCAATGGATGTTAAAAAAACACTTTCCTACTTTTCCACGCAGCAAGCCAAGTACATTTTATACGTGCTCAGGTGCGTGCACTCCCTCAACATTATCAGGACAGAGAAACCAGACACATACTCATTGACACATCTCGTAAATTAGGGAATAAACTAAAATCAAAGGGTAAACAATTCACACAATAAAACAATGAATGCACAAAAATTGGCGGAAGACCGCTGATCCATTCTGGAGAGAGTCGCCCACAAATGTTCTATAGGATTGAGGTCAGGGCTTTGTGATGGCCACTCCAATACCTTGACTTTGTTGTCCTTAAGCCATTTTGCCACAACTTTGGAAGTATGCTTGGGGTCATTGTCCATTTGGAAGACCCATTTGCGACCAAGCTTTAACTTCCTGACTGATGTCTTGAGATGTTGCTTCAATACATCCACATAATTTTCCTTCCTCATGATGCCATCTATTTTGTGAAGTGCACCAGTCCCTCCTGCAGCAAAGCACCCCCACAGCATGATGCTGCCACCCCGTGCTTCACGGTTGGGATGGTGTTCTTTGGCTTGCAAGCCATCCCCTTTTTCCTCCAAACATAACGATGGTCATTATGGCCAAACAGTTCTATTTTTGTTTCATCAGACCAGAGGACATCTCTCCAAAAAGTACCATCTTTGTCCCCATGTGCAGTTGCAAACCGTAGTCTGGCTTTTATATTGCGGTTTTGGAGCAGTGGCTTCTTCCTTGCTGAGCGGCCTTTCAGATTATGTCGATATAGGACTAATTTTACTGTGAATATAGATAATTTTGTACCCGTTTCCTCCAGCATCTTCACAAGGTCCTTTGCTGTTGTTCTGGGATTGATTTGCACTTTTCGCACGCAAAGTCGTTCATCTCTAGGAGACAGAACGCGTCTCCTTCCTGAGCGGTATGACTGCTGTGTGGTCCCATGGTGTTTATACTTGCGTACTATTGTTTGTACAGATGAACGTGGTACCTTCAGGCGTTTGGAAATTGCTCCCAAGGATGAACCAGACTTTTGGAGGTCTACAATTTGTTTTCTGATGTCTTGGCTGATTTCTTTTGATTTTCCCATGATGTCGAGCAAAGAGGCACTGAGGTTGAAGGTAGGCCATGAAATACATCCACAGGTACACCTCCAATTGACTCAGGCTAATTGACATAATTTATCAGAAGCTTCTAAAGCCATGACATCAATTTCTGGAATGTTCCAAGCTGTTTAAAGGCACAGTCAACTTAGTGTATGTAAACTTCTGACCCACTGGAATTGTGATACAGTGAATTATAAGTGAAATAATCTGTCTGTAAACAATTGTTGGAAAATTACTTGTGTCGTGCACAAAGTAGATGTCCTAACCGACTCGCACAAAACTATAGTTTGTTAAGAAGAAATTTGTGGAGTGGTTGAAAAACGAGTTTTTAAATGACTCCAACCTAAGTGTAGGTAAACTTCCAACTTCAACTGTAGACACATTCTATGTGTTTTAATCTAATCAACTACAGTGCCTTCAAAGTATTCAGACCCCTTGACGTTTTCCACTTTGTTAGGTTACAGCCTTATTCTAAAATGGATTAAATAAAAATCCTCAGCAATCTATACACAACACCCAATAATGACAAAGCGAAAACAGGTTTTTATTAATCTTTGTAAATGTATAACAAAAAAATAAAATAACTTATTTACGTAAGTATTCAGACCCTTTGCTATGAGACTTGAAATTGAGCTCAGGTGCATCCTGTTTCCATTGATCATCCTTGAGATGCTTCTACAACTTGATTTGGAGTCCACCTGTGGTAAATTCAATTGGTTGGACATGATTTGGGAAGGCACACGCCTGTCTATATAAGGTCCCACAGTTGACCGTGCATGTCAGAGCAAAAACCAAGCCTTGAGGTCAAACAAATTCTCCGTAGAGCTCCGAGACAGGATTGTGTCGAGGCACAGATCTAGGAAAGGTTACAAAAACATTTCTGCAGCATTGAAGGTCCCCAAGAACCCAGTGGCCTCCATCATTCTTAAATGGAAGAAGTTTGGAACCACCAAAAATCTTCCTAGAGCTGGCCGCCCGGCCAAACTGAGCAATTGGGGGAGAAGGGTCTTGGTCAGGGAGGTGACCAAGAACCTGTTGGTCACTCTGGCGGAGCTCTAGATTTCCTCTGTGGAGATGGGAGAACCTTCCAGAAGGACAAACCATCTCTGCAGCACTCCACCAATAAGGCCTTTATGGTAGAGTGGCCAGACGGAAGCAGCAACTTAGTAAAAGGCACATGACCATTCCGCTTGGTCATGCACCTAAAGACTCTCAGACCATGAGAAACAATATTCTCTGGTCTGATGAAACAAAGATTGAACTCTTTGGCCTGAATGCCAAGGGAAACTTGGCACCATCCCTACAGTGAAGCATGGTGGTGGCAGCATCATGCTGTGGGGATGTTGTTCAGCGGCAGGGACTGGGAGACTAGTCAGGATCGAGGGAAAGATGAACGGAGCAATGTACAGCAACATCCTTGAAGTAAACCTGCTCCAGAGCGCTCAAGACTTCAGACTGGGGCGAAGGTTCACCTTCCAACAGGACAACGACCCTAAGCACACAGCCAAGACAAAGCAGGAGTGGCTTCGGGACAGGTATCTGAATGTTCTTGAGTGGCCCAGCCAGAGCCCGGACTGATCAAACATCTCTGGAGAGACCGGAATATATGTGCAGCAACAATCCCCATCCAACCTGACGAGATTGTTAGGATCTGCAGAGAAGAATGGGAGAAACTTTCCAAATACAGGTGTGCCAAGCTTGTAGCGTCATACCGAAGACTTCGATGATGTAATCAAAGCCAAAGGTGCTTCAACAAAGTACTGAGTAAACGGTCTGAATACTTATGTAAATGTAATATTTCAGTTTTTCTTTTTTTATACATTTGCAAATAAATTCAAAACTTTTTGCTTTGTCATTATGGGGTATTGTGTGTAGATTGAGGGGGAAAAAACTATTTAATCCATTTTAGAATAGGCTGTAACGTAACAAAATAATGAGGAAAAAGGGGTCTGAATACTTTCCGAAGGCACTGTATATGCACTAAGCTTGTCTGATGCTTTAAGAAAACCGTTTGAAATAATTAAGACACACAAATGACTAGAGGGAGTCCGACCGGAATTGATTCGATTGTCTTCCTGGCTCAGACTTGCTGTGTTTAAAAATAAATTTAAAAAAATTAAAAAGTCAGCGAGTGACTGAGTAGCACCCGTTGTTTCTCTCTCCTCCCTACTGCTGTGACCACCACAGAACATCAACAATGTGTATTGCGCTGTCCATGTTGTTGAAGCTGCAACATAATTACAGCCGTTTCTGATTGAAAAGTTACTTAACCGAAATCCCTAATTTGTTTAGGAAAAACATTCCCTATTCTCTCAACCCTTGCTCTCTTTACGTGACACATGTATGCATTGCGTGCACGTGACCAATAGGGCCTGACCTATATCATAATTACATTAATAAATTGGTTATAACCAACTCTGAACACCGTAACACTTGACAGGAAAATGGATGCACTCGAAACGGGGGAATGTTTACTGGTTGCTCAGGAGGTAAAGGGGTAGTCAGATGTGTGGAATAAATTTGACCAGTTGTGGAAAATACTGGAGATCCAGAAAAAAAGGAAAGGAGCAAGCGCTGCGTGCATATTATGTGTGCCAAAAAGGTGCTGTTGGATTACAATATACTTTTTCTGACCGTTTGGAACAATGTAAACAACACTAAATAAATGATAAGCGTACCAGAGTCTGTTGTAATGTTTTTTTGTAAAGCCTTTATTAGACTAAAAACAGTCGCGTTCATTTGTGAATGCAATTTCCAAAATGGAACGGTTTAGGCCTATTTATTGTTTACGCTAATTATTCAATGGTCGCTTGATTGCATTTCAAATCATGAATGACTCGTATGCTGTGTGATGACATGAACAAATAAATGATTGATACAGTAGCCTATATAAGTATTGAAATATAGGCCTAAATTACGGTATTAAGACTAAACAGGATGTGCTCTTAGGCCTACAGCTCGATGGTGGTTATACTAGGCTGCTATACTAAGCCTACTAATGATAATGACGTTACTTATTATTAAAATGATGATCATAATAATAATCATAACAATCAGAATACATTTAAAGGAGAAAAAAAAAACGAAATGGAGAAACTTATTCAAGAAAGATCAAGTGTAATATACACTGCTCAAAAAAATAAAGGGAACACTTAAACAACACAATGTAACTCCAAGTCAATCACACTTCTGTGAAATCAAACTGTCCACTTAGGAAGCAACACTGATTGACAATACATTTCACATGCTGTTGTGCAAATGGAATAGACAACAGGTGGAAATTATAGGCAATTAGCAAGACACCCCCAATAAAGGACTGGTTTTGCAGGTGGTGACCACAGACCACTTCTCAGTTCCTATGCTTCCTAGCTGATGTTTTGGTCACTTTTTGAATGCTGGCGGTGCTTTCACTCTAGTGGTAGCATGAGACAGAGTCTACAACCCACACAAGTGGCTCAGGTAGTGCAGCTCATCCAGGATGGCACATCAATGCGAGCTGTGGCAAGAAGGTTTGCTGTGTCTGTCAGCGTAGTGTCCAGAGCATGGAGGCGCTACCAGGAGACAGGCCAGTACATCAGGAGACGTGGAGGAGGCCATAGGAGGGCAACAACCCAGCAGCAGGACCGCTACCTGCGTTTTTGTGCAAGGAGGAGCAGGAGGAGCACTGCGAGAGCCTTGCAAAATGACCTCCAGCAGGCCACAAATGTGCATGTGTCTGCTCAAACGGTCAGAAACAGACTCCATGAGGTTGGTATGAGGGCCCGACGTCCACAGGTGGGGGTTGTGCTTACAGCCCAACACCGTGTGGGACGTTTGGCATTTGCCAGAGAACACCAAGATTGGCAAATTCGCCACTGGCGCCCTGTGCTCTTCACAGATGAAAGTAGGTTCACACTGAGCACATGTGACAGAGTCTGGTGACGCCGTGGAGAACGTTCTGCTGCCTGCAACATCCTCCAGCATGACCGGTTTGGCGGTGGGTCAGTCATGGTGTGGGGTGGCATTTCTTTGGGGGGCCGCACAGGCCTCCATGTGCTCGCCAGAGGTAGCCTGACTGCCATTAGGTAACGAGATTAGATCCTCAGACCCCTTGTGAGACCATATGCTGGTGCGGTTGGCCCTGGGTTCCTCCTAATGCAAGACAATGCTAGACCTCATGTGGCTGGAGTGTGTCAGCAGTTCCTGCAAGAGGAAGGCATTGATGCTATGGACTGGCCCGCCCGTTCCCCAGACCTGAATCCAATTGAGCACATCTGGGACATCATGTCTCGCTCCATCCACCAACGCCACGTTGCACCACAGGAGTTGGCGGATGCTTTAGTCCAGGTCTGGGAGGAGATCCCTCAGGAGACCATCCGCCACCTCATCAGGAGCATGCCCAGGCGTTGTAGGGAGGTCATACAGGCACGTGGAGGCCACACACACTACTGAGCCTCTTTGACTTGTTTTAAGGACATTACATCAAAGTTGGATCAGCCTGTAGTGTGGTTTTCCACTTGAATTTTGAGGGTGACTCCAAATCTAGACCTCCATGGGTTGATACATTGGATTTCCATTGATAATTTTTGTGTGATTTTGTTGTCAGCACATTCAACTATGTAAAGAAAAAAGTATTTAATAATATTATTTCATTCATTCAGATCTAGGATGTGTTGTTTAAGTGTTCCCTTTATTTTTTTAGCTATATATATATATATATATATACACAAACAAATACGTATCTTTAAAAATATATATATTTCCCTTTATTACTTTCCAAACCCACCACCCCTTCCCAAATTGGAGTAAACTAGTGAACAACAATGCTTAGGCCTCTACATCAAGCTTATACATACTATATACATTTTACAATAATTATATTCTGTTTGTTTTTACTCATTTTTTTTTTTTTTTTTTTGCGAGAGAAAAAAACATGGGGGATTGGAAGTGATGCAGACAATTACATTGATTGAAGTTACAATATATCTGCAATATTAAAGCTGATCTACCCCCTACATTTTTTTACATATCAAATCATAATAAGATCAAGGATAAAGGACTATATGGAACAGTGTAAGCAACACTAAATACATTTATAAATAATACCAGAGAGGCTGTAAAGTGTAAAGCCTTTATTACAGCGTAGCAAAGATAATAAGCAGCGGAATTTGTGAAATTGTTTATCCGACATGTGGTTGCGTGAGGCTTTGTGCTCACGGAATCAGTATGCTATTAAACAAACACTCAAACAGGCAACAGAAGCAGGATCTGTCTTATTTCTGTAGATAATATGGATGATTTATAAAGCCAGGCACCTTTTTAAGGTAGGCTATTGATTATAGACCTAATTATGTTGGTTTTCACATTCACACATTACATTTTAGTCATTTTCTCTCCTCACTTTTCTTAGACAATTAAGGCAAGGGCTGTTTTCTCTTCTCCTAATGCCGCTGCTGCCTCCGCCGCATTGTTCTCAACACCAATATGCTGGTTAACTTTGCTATTATGCACATAGAAACATAGTCTAGGAAAAGGTGCTAATTCAACAGCGCACTGATGCTTTTCAGAACCACTGATAGCGACCACTATCCAATGCGGGAGAAAGCGCATTTGTTATAAAATAATATTGTTTTTATTTGTTGCACCATTGTTTTTACATAACATAACCATATACAATTTCAGTAGCACATGTCTTAGAGTGATGGACAGTGCCATCCCCACGGCCTCCACAATGGATCAGTCCACTCAGACAGGCGCCTTGTACACCATGATATTAGATTTGTTTGCTACTGCTCGACTAAAATCTCGGTTAACCAAACAATCGACCAGTCAACTAAATGGGGTCAGCCCTAACCCACATCCATCATTTTAGGTTCTGGGTAAAAAATTAATAATGCATAGTCAGCTATCTTCCTGCATTGCGCATATTGCAATTGCCAGGAAGATTTTTGTTTGTTAGCTAGTTTTGTTATTATTAAATGGTGGTTTTGACCAACTTTACCAACCTGTTGCTGTGTCTGCATCTGAGGGCCAGGAGTGATCCCATGTGATGTCATATCACTAGTGCCTGGAGTTATTCCTAATCAGGTCACATGGTCAGGGAAACCTCCTGGCTCTATGTTATACATTACATTTACATTTTACATTTTCGTCATTTAGCAGACACTCTTATCCAGAGAGACTTACAAATTGGTGCATTCACCTTATGATAGCCAGTGGGACAACGACTTTACAATATATCAAAAAAAAAAAAAAAAATTCTTTGGTGGGGTAGGGGGAGGGTAGAATAATTAATTTTAACCTATCCCAGGTATTCCTTAAAGAGGTGGGGTTTCAAGTGTCTCCGGAAGGTGGTGAGTGACTCCGCTGTCCTGGCGTCGTGAGGGAGCTTGTTCCACCATTGGGGTGCCAGAGCAGCGAACAGTTTTGACTGGGCTGAGCGGGAACTGTGCTTCCGCAGAGGTAGGGGGCCAGCAGGCCAGAGGTGGATGAACGCAATGCCCTCGTTTGGGTGTAGGGACTGAACAGAGCCTGAAGGTACGGAGGTGCCGTTCCCTCACAGCTCCGTAGGCAAGCACCATGGTCTTGTAGCAGATGCAGGCTTCAACTGGAAGCCAGTGGAGTGTGCGGAGGAGCGGGGTGACGTGAGAGAACTTGGGAAGGTTAAACACCAGACGGGCTGCAGCGTTCTGGATGAGTTGTAGGGGTTTAATGGCACAGGCAGGGAGCCCAGCCAACAGCGAGTTGCAGTAATCCAGACGGGAGATGACAAGTGCCTGGATTAGGACCTGTGCCGCTTCCTGTGTAAGGTAGGGTCGTACTCTGCGAATGTTGTAGAGCATGAACCTACAGGATCGGGTCACCGCTTTGATGTTAGCGGAGAACGACAGGGTGTTGTCCAGGATCACGCCAAGGTTCTTTGCACTCTGGGAGGAGGACACAACGGAGTTGTCAACCGTGATGGCGAGATCATGGAGCGGGCAGTCCTTCCCCGGGAGGAAGAGCAGCTCCGTCTTGCCGAGGTTAAGCTTGAGGTGGTGATCCGTCATCCACACTGATATGTCTGCCAGGCATGCAGAGATGCGATTCGCCACCTCGTTATCAGAAGGGGGAAAGGAGAAGATTAATTGTGTGTCGTCTGCGTAGCAATGATAGGAGAGACCATGTGAGGATATGACAGAGCCAAGTGACTTGGTGTATAGAGAGAATAGGAGAGGACCTAGAACTGAGCCCTGGGGGACACCAGTGGTGAGAGCACGTGGTGCGGAGACAGATTCTCGCCACTCCTCCTGGTAGGAGCGACCTGTCAGGTAGGACGCAATCCAAGAGTGAGCCGCGCCAGAGATGCCCAACTCGGAGAGGGTGGAGAGGAGGATCTGATGGTTCACAGTATCAAAGGCAGCAGATAGGTCTAGAAGGATGAGAGCAGAGGAGAGCGAGTTAGCTTTAGCAATGCGGAGAGCCTCCGTGACACAGAAGAGCAGTCTCAGTTGAATGACCAGTCTTGAAACCTGACTGGTTTGGATCAAGAAGGTCATTCTGAGAGAGATAGCAGGAGAGTTGGCTATAGACGGCACGCTCAAGAGTTTTGGAGAGAAAAGAAAGAAGGGATACTGGTCTGTAGTTGTTGACATCAGAGGGATCGAGTGTAGGTTTTTTGAGAAGGGGAGCAACTCTCGCTCTCTTGAAGACGGAAGGGACATAGCCAGTGGTCAAGGATGAGTTGATGAGCGAGGTGAGGTAAGGGAGAAGGTCTCCGGAAATGGTCTGGAGAAGAGAGGAGGGGATAGGGTCAAGTGGGCAGGTTGTTGGGCGGCCGGCCGTCACAAGTCGCAAGATTTCATCTGATATACCCTCTACAGTATCTCTACACAAGGTGGCGTGTCGTATGAACAGCTGACCAATTTTCTCTGCTGGTTCTCACCTCTCTCCCTTGACGCATGTTTGTCAGGTTAACTGGTACAAATAAGGTCACAGCTAATGTTAGCTTTTTTCAAGGTAGATCCAGGGATCAAATGACGACCAAACATAACTTATTTCTGCACTGTGTCTGTGGACAAAAACATGGTCTGGGGCACACAGCATGCTTGCTGAGAAGGTGAATTTTGCCAGGGGCTGGGCTTTTTATTGAAAATAAACACACAGCCTCGTGCAAGGGCAGCTCTGAGCTCTCCTCCTTCAACAAACAGTAGACCTATATAAAGCCACCTGACTGTCTGAGAGTGAGAGCGCGTGTGTGTCGTCATCCTAAAAGGTTTGCTTGTCTCCTAATATTTGACCATTGTTAACCAGTTTGGGTAAAATCTGGGGAGTTCTTTAGGGAAAGTTAGATTCTTTATAACTTAGTAGCCTGCATTCATAGCCATAAACACCAGTTATTTGCTTATAATGTATCTAGTAGCCTATTACATAAATAAAACCTTTTGCTTCATTGTTGACTAACACCATCTCAATTACAAGTTTTTCCTTGACAGATGGATAGTGGATTGAGATACATACTGGTAGTTCAAATGCTGTTAGTTCAAAGAAAGAGGGGAGATTGGCTCCCTCCTCCTTTCAGACAGAAAAGCGCACGGCGACCAACAATTCCAGAGTTTGATCTGTCCAGACTCCTTTTCAGAATCACATCATATCAGCTGTCAGCCACCGTTGCAGAGTCAAGCGTCCAATCGCAGATGGCCTCGCCACGGCGGTTTCCTCAGAGCGACGACCTCGTTGACCTTTCACCTTTAACCCCCCCCCCTCCAAGATCACTCTTCCCTCCACACACACCTCTTCCGCATTGACAAACAGAACTGGGGGTAATGCTATCTGACAGGGTATGAACTAGCTAGCGATTATGACTGTGGACGGCCGGAGAGAAGAGGGAGAGAGCAGCCCTTATGTAATGGAGAACAACAATGGCCTGACTCACATTGATTGGTGTCCTGGGCTCGACTTGAAGTACAGCCCTTACACTTCTAATGAGACCAGGGACGTTTGGCTCCATGTTTTGTTTTCACTGCTTGTTACACATGGTCAGGAGGAACTCATCAATATCTGTAGAGCAGTTTTACTCATTGTGAGTCGGTCACTCTGCTAGTTCCTTATGGTTTGTTGCTAAATACTGCTTTGAGGCTCAGCATATTGTTTTGTAGGCTTAGCCTATATTTGGTGGGCACAAGAAAATATGAAAAGGTTAATTTAGATGGGCCACAATGCAGACATTCTTTATACTGAACAAAAATATAAACGCAACATGTAAAGTGCTGGTCCCATGTTTCATGAGCTCAAATAAATGATCCCAGAAATGTTCCATATGCACAAAAAGCTTATTTCTCTCATTTTGTGCACATTTGTTTACATCCCTGTTCGTGAGCATTTCTCCTTTGCCAAGATAATCCATCCATCTGACAGGTGTGGCATATTAAGAAGCTGATTAAACAGCATGATCATTATAGAGGTGCACTTTGTGGAGGAGACAATAAAAGGCCACTAAAATGTGCAGTTTTGTCACATATCACAATACCACAGATGTCTGAAGTTTTGAGGGAGCGTGCAATTGGCATGCTGACTGCAGAAATGTCCACCAGAGCTGTTGCCAGATAATTTAATGTTCATTTCTCTACCATAAGCCGCCTCCCAACGTCGTTTTAGATAATTTGGCAGTACGTCCAACTGGCCTCACAACCACGTGTAAACATGCCAGCCCAGGACCTCCACATCCGGCTTCTTCACCTGCGGGATCGTCTGAGACCAGCCACCCTGATTGCTGAAGAAACTGAGGAGTATTTCTGTCTAATAAAGCTATTTTGTGGGGAAAACCACATTCTGATTGGCAGGACCTGGCTCCCCAGTGCGCCCCTGCCCAGTCATGTGAAATCCATAGATTAGGAACTAATTTCTTTATTTCAATTGACTGATTTCCTAATATGAACTGTAACTCAGTAAAATCGTTGAAATTGTTGCATGTTGCGTTTATATTTTTGTTCAGTATAGTATCCACTTCTGTAGTGTTGAGGATATCCTTATAGTTTAAATGCCCTCATCACAATAAAAAAAAAAAAGTTGTTTCACCACCAAAGTGGAAATGTTGTGGGAAGAAGTGATGCCATAGCCAGGAAGTGTGAGCGTAAGAGTGTGCCATAGTGTGTGCATTTCAGCTATTTCTCAACTGGATGTTGCTGCCTACTGTACATTTAAGTGCTTCTGCAAAAGTCTGTGATGTTCCTTAGGATTTTGCTGTAGGCTGCTTAAGACTGTGTTACATTACATTTACATTTTAGTCATTTAGCAGACGCTCTTATCCAGAGCGACTTACATGAGCAATTAGGGTTAAGTGTCTTGCTCAAGGGCACATCAACATATTTTTCACCTAGTCGGCTCGGGGATTAGAACCAGCGACCTTTCGGTTACTGGCACAACGCTCTTAACCACTAAGCTACCTGCCGTGTTCTCATCAACTTGGCACGTGGGGGTGGTGAATGTTGCATGTTGCATGGGGGCTGTGTTATCACGCACTCCACGCAACAAACTTTGTTCCTGACTGGGAAATTTGGAATGCTACGCGATTTAAGCAACCTGTGTTAGAAATAATGTTGCGGTTATAGTTGATAAGAAGCAAATTATATGTATGTTTCAATAGCGCAAATGTATTACACACAAAGCTATTAACTTTAGCTAGCTAGCCACATTAGCATCTAAGCTGGCAAGCTAACATTACCACCCTACAATGAATAATGGTGCATGTTTCACAGAATTCATTCCTATGCATCCTATACATATAATATCAGAGTTCAGAGCGTGATGTCAGATGTCATAATATCACTCGTGACAGCTGTGCGCAGCCAGCCGCATACCCTAACCAGCCATTAGTCTACTTATCTGCTTCTTTCCAGACCCGGCGCCAGGATAAAGTGACTAAGGGGAAGTTGAAATCGTTGAGGGGGCACACTTTTTGGGGGTTCTTGCATTGAAATTATATTGAATTCTGCTTATATCACGCTATACCACAATAAACATAAAGTTCAAATCCCTCTGAGACTGAGTGCTTTCTAAGTGGCAGGCTACAGATTTCAGGCCAACCTATCTCCACTGCGCTGTCTCGGCAGAATTGACAGTGCCCTACACTCTATAGCGAGGCCGTTTTGGTAATGAATATAGGCTAGAAGACTACAAACAGCCTATGTAAATGCAGCCGTACACACAGCTGTCTTTCTAAAATAATGCAAACTTAATGCTGAAAGTAGTAGACTAGTTATTCATGCATGCAAACAAAAATACTGAATAGCAGTTTGTCTTAGTGTACGAACACAACTGCGGATGCAAACAAATGAATGTAAACAGAACAAAACAGTGTTACCAAGTTGGCCTAGTAAACAAAATATCAGATCGATGAAAGCATGACACAATCTACATTTAGGCTAGTTACATTAAAAGTAAGCAAACGCAGTAAACAAAATGCGAATGGAGATCCAAATAACCAAAATATAGACCACAGCCTACTACAGTGAGATGCAGCTATGCACAGCTGTCTTGCCTAACAAAAAGGCCTATAGGCCCGCTTCAGACATGGAAAATCAAGCCACTCATGAGTACAGCAACACGTTGTGATATTGCACTATACACTTCTGTGGATTAAATTCGACCCACGTAATCAATTAAGCAATGCCAGCTTACCATAAACACGTTGCCAGAGTATTGCGATTGTTCAAATATATATTATGTACTTGTTATTTTCTGAAAATATGCATTGCCTTACTATTAGGGCTGGGAATTGCCAGGGATCTCACGATACGATATTATCACGATACTTAGGTGCTGATACGATATGTATTGCAATTCTCACGGTTCTATATGTAATGTGATTCGATACTTAGATTTTATTGCGATTTGATGTTCCAAATGTATTGGTCACCATATGTCTGCTGCAGCGGGACGAGACAGCCATGAGAAAACAAGTTTTGATCAGTCATGGAAATAAGTGCTGAAAGATGGAGAACAGTCCTCCCGTGTGGCTCAGTTGGTGAGCATGGCACTTGCAACACCAGGGTTGTGGGTTCGATTCCCACGGGGGACCAGTATAGAAAAAGTACAAAAATGTATGCACTCACTACTGTAAGTCGCTCTGGATAAGAGTGTCTGCTAAATGACTAAAATGTCAAAATAATAAAACAATTGGTGTAGGTACAGTCAACTAGTGCAAAAATAATATTGCAATATTGTCAAAATATGATATGACAGGGGTCTCCAACAGGTTGATCGCGAGCTAACAGTAGCTCGCCAAACAATTCTGAAAGTGCATGCAATTTTCACGAGTTCCACCGCAAATTGTCATAAACAAATCTCACAAGTATCAGACACCGTAAGCTCCCAGCTACTGTCTAATCAACGCAACATTGACATTATCCCTCGCCTGGTTAGCCACTATTGGCTTAAAAAGTCAAACCTTACACAATGTCTGCCAATTAATTTCCAGCAATATTGCCCGTCTGTCTGTCTGTGTGTGGTGTGCGCGTTTATCACTCTGTGTGTAGCCAGTTGATGTGCTAAGTCTTGTGGGTTGACAGAAATATTTCCCCCTAAACCTTATCAATTAAATGTTAACTGCAAAGTAGGCTTACCTGGCAGAAGTATATCATGAATAAGTATATAATTTGTATCTATTATTTGTTATTTGCAAACTTTGAAATGAGCAGAAGCAGTCAGAACCATCACTAGACCGGCACGTTAGACAGCACTTTCCTCACTCGCTATATGCGCATTTTAAGGGCCAGATGCGCTATTAAAGGGGAATTATAAAACAAATCTGAATTTGTTTTTCTTCCAGACCCCCATCCCCCATCCCCATAAATGTCTTCTGATGTGATTTAAGCATTGACATGGACTCAGAACATCACATTTTGTTTGTCTATGAAGAATTGTAATTTTAAGATTGAAAAACAAAAGTGAGAACACAATTTTGGAAAATATATCACAGATTTTATAGGGCCCCCCTTAGAGTTGTTTATGAACCATTATTTTACCAGGTATATTGACAGAACATAGTTTACTATGTTATCTTGTACAGTAAGGACCTGGGGAAGAGTTGCAGGGGAGAGGAGAAGAATGTGCTTATTTTAAAGCTAGAAAAAAATGAGTAGCTCACTACTTCCTATCCTTCATACCCCTGTCAAAACCATCATATCCAACTCTGAGCGTTGTGGTATAGGCCTAAACCTAATGTTTAGACTAGGCCTGGTGTATGACACTGTTGTATACGTTGCCAATTAAATTACACACATGGCATTGGCAATGCCCATGAACTTTGCGAACTGTGAACTTCTGTAACCTCTGATCTATCTAGAGTGTGAACTATGATCTAAGAATATGAACATTAACTTGGGTATTCATTCACTCCACTCTGTATTCACTTCCTCTAGATGCATAGATGGTACAAGGGTTGTGTCACAAATGGTACCCTATTCCCTATGTAGTGCACTGCTTTTGACCAGCGCCCTAGGACTTCATTGTCTGTATTACTATGACTACTAACCTCAATGTCAGCTAGCCTCACCCTTGCATGTGTGTTACTTTGGAGCTTTTGGGCAGGTGAAGACATCGGCCCTTTTTGCAGTTGGTTGTGTTTTTTTGCCCTGCTACGCTACAGCGAAGAGGGTATTGAAGCTCTGTGTGAAGTCTCTGCATTTAGCATGCTGAATCAGGCGCACGCACAGAGGCACAGGCACTTAGCACTGAGAAACGCATCGATCACACCGATCGCGTCATTGCATTTTGGTACACCAGAAGTACATTCATTTCCAATGGAGCGCTGCGTTTGCCTTGCAGCATTGCGTTGCAGAGGCAGTTGCAGTGCGTTCTTCTGTATGGTGCATACATTGGATTTATCGAACGTATGCATCAAACTGTATGCATAGACGGCTTGACAGAAATGGTAGCAGAAGGTGAATGTTGAAATTTTGTTGCACACATATCCAGATTATGCTGTGTACCATTTTGCGCTATAACGGTATCGGTGTGATTGAGGCGTAAGGGGAGTAAACTAAGCCCCCTTCCTCTCGCCCGACCCGAGAGAGATCATTCCGTGGCTAAATCAATCATGTCCAATTCGAGCAGAAACAGAAAAGAAAAGGAACCAAATAAGGGGAAAACAAAGACAATGCTTACTTTAAATCTAAGCCGAGTAGTGATGGTAATGTTCTCTCATGAAAGGAATTGACTCGTCAGTCAAACCTGTGGCTTTCACTGTGCTGAAGCACAAAGTGTAATTTTAGTATTGGCGTGAAAATAGTCATTACGGCTCAGAAGTTATCCAATGGCTTTCTCTGCGTAGCAGCTGTTGCTATGAATCCATTATGCTAAAGTGCTATCTGAACCGATAGGCCTAGATGTATATAGAGCTGTATCAAACCCTTTTTTAGGATGTGTGTATGCACCTTTGCGTGCAAGAGTCTCCCTTTCCCTCTTTCTGCTCGCTCGTCTCCCCCCTCGCTCTTTCGCTCCCTATCAGCGATGACCCAGTGCAAAGTTGGCAGATGAGGGGTGGGGAGTGCTAATCTTCACACCTCCTGCCGTTCCTGCACCCACTCTCCTGTCTGCTCCTCTCCAGCGTCCCCGGAGCCAGCCAAGCCTCCTATTACTCACCATGACGCAAATAGACCCACCACCAGCAGACCCTCAGTACGATATTTAGGCCCACTAGCCAGAGGTTAACCCTTAACTCAGTGCGAATTACCTGATCAAGTTATCATCAAGTTATCATTATTAAAATGAAAAAAACAGGTGTGTTCCAGTATAAATGGATTTCCGTTTGTTGTCAGTGGCCAATTACGGCTATTCATTGCTATTCAACCTCTATCTTTTGAATAGCCATTGGTTTCTTCCTCCCTTCCCACTTCACGTTGGCGGTGATGTATCTTAATGATCCCAGTGGCGGAGGTTTTACAGACTAGAACAATAAGGGTTACTAGGATATAATGACATCGTCCCCCACCTTTTATTCTACAACCTCTCATCTATGGCGGTGGAAAAAAAGCTTTGTCTCACCATAATAACACATTGGATTGGCGAGAACAAGAGGGGAGCTAATAACTAGTGCTCTAGCCGGGCTTTCATATTGTAATGCCCACTTATGATAGCTTTGTTTCACCATAGATATATTTAGAAGCTCTTTCTCCTCTCTTTCTTCCTCTTCTCTTTCTCCCCTCTTCCTTTAATTAGCTAGCACACAGCGCTAATGCCAGAGCTCTCCTCTCCTCTACAGGCAGGTCATTGGAGCCGTGAAACAGACACCCAATCATTGCGCTCGCACAGATGAGGGAGTTGGATACAAGACGGTCGCCAACGGAATTAGCCAACTGCCACCGTCTCGAATTCTTATCTCTGAGCTTCACTCTCTTCACTCTGTATGCGAGTTGGTTCTGCTATATGACCGTAAAAATCGTCAACTCTGTTTGTTTGAAGGGGTGTAGGCGAGTTTTGCTAGTCCCTTTTTTTTCCTACTTGGCTATCATCATACATTGCTGAATGTGTGCTTGCGTAGTGTAATTTTGGTCAATATTAAGTTGAGCAGGTGTTTAGGCCACTGTTTTTGCCTCAGACTTTTTCTGATTCCAAATATTTTGAAACGCAACCTAATGCAGTGATTGTCATGAAATGTGGGTAAAAAATTAGGCTTTTTTTGTTCTTTTACTGTCAGAATGTTAAGAATTGTTTTTGTTCAGTAGATGAATTTGCCTTTATCTTTATGTGCACTAATATTATATTTAGGCCTATGTATTAATCTAACAGTAAATGTAATGTCCTAAAAATAACTTTGCAATGTGGCCTAGTGCACTTGCGATGGCCAATGTGGAATTTTGTGCGCTCCGTATTTCAAAGCCATATCAGATATCTTCATTATAAAACAGTGTGCTTTGAGCTCAATGATCGTTAAGAAATAAAATGTATATCTCCAGAAGGCTGATATCTTTAATACCCGCAATTGCATTTTGAAATGTTATACAATCACGAGGGCCACACGAGATTGTGAGAGGCTCGCTTATTACAGCAGCCGGCCCCAGCGAAACAGGCAGGCACAGCAGCAGGGCAGACACTTTTATTATAGGAAGGATAATGCAATTTACTGTTTAACAAATCATGGTTTCATCCACCCAAACAATAGGATGATTGAGGTGACCAGATAGAATGTGCAGCTCACACCAGTGCGACCTATAAATTTTTTTTAACTTGCACAGCCAAGTCCAAAGGTCGCAAAATACAACTAAATTGTCTCAATCTGGACATCTGACAGATGCATTTGTACTGAATGTGTTTGGCTGGGTACATCTCTGGCTGTAGATGAAACCAAATGACAAATCGTTTCAGCTTATCCTTATAATGCACCACACGGGTCGGGACATTAAACACTGAACAGGGTTCCGAGTTTATCCGAGTTTATCAGTGTCAGAGAAGAGTTGGTATGGTTGTGTTCATTAGGCACCAACGGACTGAAACGGGGAGGGACTTCCTGGGCTTGTCCAACAACAAATGGTCAATATTGTTTTATGTTGCAAATGTTTTCCGTTGCGTGTCCTAATGAATACAACCCCATGTCAGAAGAGACCTTCCTGTATGTAAACTCTGTTCCCTGTCAACAGTCTGCGCCATGATGAAATCTGTTTGGGCCAGATTAGGCCACGAGGGCAGAGCGAAACAGTGGGCCCCAGCAATATTCAAATTAACCCCAACTTCCTGTTGAAACCCATACAGGTAATAGACACTCTCTCAGGGAGATGCTTTTTAGGCTCATTACTGTTTTCGTGACACAGGGAGATTTTAGTTGACTGAAGTTACTACACTAAACAACAATATGAACGCAACATGTAAAGTGTTAGTTCCATGTTTCATGAGCTGAAATTAAAAGATCCCAAAAATGTTCCATATGCACAAAGCTTATTTTTCTCAAATGTTATGCACAAATTTGTTTACATTCTTGTTAGTGACCATCCACCTGACGGGTGTGGCATATCAAGAAGCTGATTAAACAGCATGATCATTACAGAGGTGCACCTTGTGCTGGGGACAATAAAAGGCCAGTCTAAAAAGTGCAGTTTTGTCAGACAACACAATGCCACAGACGTCTCAAGTTTTGAGGGAGTGTGCAATTGTCATGCTGACTGCAGGAATGTCCACTAGAGCTGTTGCCAGATAATTTAATGTTCATTTGTTTACCATAAGCCGCCTCCAACGTAGTTTTAGAGAATTTGGCAGTAAGTCCAACCGGCTTCACAACCGCAGACCATATGTATGGCGTCACGTGGGCGAGCGGTTTGCTGATGTCAACATTGTGAACAAAGTGCCCCATGGTGTCGGTTGGATTATGGCATGGGCAGGCATAAGCAACGGACAACGAACACAATTGTATTTTATCGATGGCAATTTGAATGCAAAAAAATACCCTGACGAGATCCTGAGGCCCATTGTGAGGCCCATTTTTTTTTAAAGGTATCTGTGACCAACAGATGCATATCTGTATTCCCAGTCGTGAAATCCATAGATAAGGCCTGATTAATTCATTTCAATTGACTGATTTCCTCATATGAACTTTAACTCAGTAAAATCAATGAAATTGTTGCATGTTGAGTTTTATTTTGTTCAGTATATATTGAGCAACAGTTTCACACTGTCCATGTGAACGTGTAGATACCGTACATTTACCTCAGTATCTAAGGAGATGGGTGGTTTTGAGTTACATAAGACAGCCTTGTCTTTTCAGGCACATTTAGTCCACGGTGCATTTCAGGTGTTGGTAAGCTATTTAAGACCTGTGTCTTTGATAGGCTAACCGTTTTCTCCCCAAAACTCTTCATTCCCTTCCTTCTAGTCAAAATGCAGATTATGTGAAAATGGAGACTGCTGATCTTTCCTGTCACGCCGGATGACACATTCATTGTTGTAACCTTCAACGCCATGCAAATCCTCCAACTATTTATCCTGCTTTGTAAAACATGTCTCAGCAAAGACTGTACTTGTCAGACACTCCCCTATAGCAGCCATCTATAAGCCTGGATCGTGAGGGCTGGAAGCCACAAGCTGCTCTCTGTTTCGTCTTTCATACATGTAGCCTAGGTACATTTGTGTCATGTCGATTGCACATTATGTTCTCAATTCTCATAAAGCTTCAACGCTAGATCCTGATAAGATCACATTCTGGAAATGTTAAAGACCACCTCGAAGGGTTAACAATGTAGCCTATTTTGTCATATGGAGTTACCGAAAACTTGCAAGTCCTGATTGTGTTGTTTTCTAGCATTGACATGTACCTTGTTGTAGCTACATCCATAGCCTACATGTAGCTTGATGTCAATGTAGCTGTTGATGCTGCAAGCTAGCTGTGAGAGGGTTAACTTTAGGGCAGAATGTAGATTTCATCATTTTGATTTAATCTCTCTAGGATCAGGCTGGAAAAGTGAATGGCCTTGGGCTGTGCTAGGCTATATATTTTTACACTGGCTGTGGCAAGCCTTCTGACTCACTGGGTACTCATCAGTCAGTGTGTTTTTGAGGAATGTAGCTCACACAAGACATTGCTTGCCTCAGTTTGGAGCAGGGTTTCCTTTAGGGAAATGTGGCGCCGGACATTTGACCGGCAACATTTTAATATAAATGTACCGGACCCGTATGCATTGGGTGCGTAATCTGATTAGGGCGTCCACCCACGTTGCTCAGAATTACAGAAATCACATTTAGAATATGGTCATTTATATTAACAGAACATGCAAGTCGAGGATGCAACAATGTGTAGTCCTTTTTACAGAATTCTGATGTGCACTTTGGAGATGTTAGAATAACTGTCCACATTTACATTTCCTCAACCAACAAGACAAGTAACGAACAGCAAAATCAATGTCAATCTACTATAGTAGAAAAGTTTAGGCTACCTATTCTATTGGTTAGCTTGTCGAGAAAGAAATAGCCTATTTCAAACAGACTCTGGGACAGTTGTGAGACGATAGATCCCAAATTCATACAACTAATAGGACTAGGCTACATAAAAAATAATGTTAAAAAGCAATGAGTCTGATGCAACAGATCAGAACGTTTAGCTAAGAATGTTGATAAACTTTTATTTCTTCACATTTATAGGCGCAGCAATGTGCAGAAGGCAGTAGGCTATGTGTGAATGTTTGTTCCATAATGCAGTTAGCGGGAAAACACCATTGTCAAAAGGGCACTGCGCATGCGAGCGGTTTCATGTGACAAAGATGGAAATGTCCGTTAGAAATTTAGAAAGAGAGGAGATCCCACTAGGCTACTTTGAATCAAGGTAAGACATGCCTCGTCTATTAAAACATTCAGGTTTCAAACAATTAAGTATTTGTTTTCAAAATGCATACTGCCTCCAGCTCATTGCAAAGTGTTGTGTGACGCGCTGATGAAGCCTGCCTTCCGAGTTCAAAAATATTTTGGAACGGTCATCCAACTCGGAATTCCAACTCGGGAACTCTGGCCTCTTTCTAGAGCTCTGACCTGTAGGTCACTGACATCATGATTTGACCTTGTATTTTCCAGTCTTCAAAGCACCACAAGATTCTGCAGTAGCAGCTCTTGCACTGTCTGACAGATTTTCTACTCAAGGCTCTGTATCTGTATGCTGTACGCGTTTGATAAATAAGATGCGTAACTAATATACTGTACACGCACCAATTTAATTCCACAAAATTATACAAATTAACCTGTAGGCAGATAAGAATGACAAGTCAAATGTATTTCCATCGACTTGTATTGCCATCAATTAATAGGCAAAAAAGCATTATTTCGCAATGGGAGTTTTTATTCCTCTCCCGGACAATTGGCCGGCACCAATTTTATTTATTGGCTTTTCAACAACGGCTATTATCGGCTAAAGGAAACCCTGGTTTGGAGGTATCTTGAAATCTACCTCAGATCAGCCTTCTTGTATGTGTTTATAAATCAAAGTGGTGTTTGTTGTGTGAACTGATTAGGCCTTAGTCTTTCTCAGGCTTGTCCTTCCAAATGCTTTTAGACAATTGTCACAAGCCTCATGCCAGCGGTGTCTGACATCCACTGCCAACAGCCTCTCTCTCTTTCCATGCCCTTCATGTACCCAATGCCCTGTGACCACAGCATGAACTTTCTCCCCTTCACCGCTCCCTCCTCCCTTCCTCTCCCGTTGTCTTTTTTTATACCTCCACACAGCACACCGCATTGCAGGCCAGCGATGCAGATCCCTAGGATGCTATAAGCGGCGGTAGCATTTGACTGGTATGAGAAGCTGTTAATAATGTGAATAACCACCCCTAGCCTGAATATATTCATGGGCTATTTTATCCTCTCCGTTAATGACTGAGGGAAGCTGCCTCTCGACTCGTAACCACCCGCAAAGTGTCTCTGTCTGAACTAAATTCAGAACCTCTGCAGGTGGGTTAGCGTGCTTCAGGGATGGTATATGTTCTCTTTTATTCTTGGGAAATTGTGCGTAGGTGAGCGTGTGTGAGACCATTGAAGAATAAGACATTTTAACATACAAGTCTTTTTTAGAACATGAGTCTGGAGTAGGACTAGGGTTTTTTGGCAGAAGATGCATATTATAATCATTTGAATGTTTATCATGATAGTGATATGAAGTGCGATAGATGGCATTCTATTGGACAAGTTTAGTTGATAAGGTGTCCATTCAAATCCATTATACCTCATTAGGAGCCTATACTGTAGGCTTCCATCATTAGCAGGGTTGGGGGCAATCAATTCAGAAAGTAAACCAAATTCCTATTCCAAATTGTCCTTATTGTATCACCCCACACGATATATCGCCCAGCCCTACAGGAAATTGAGCTCAGTGCTTCAGGTCTGCTTTATAATATGAGTCACCTCAACAGGCACCACCCAACAGGACATACAGTTCAACAATCACTCTGCGGTCCAGAACATTTGCTACATCTGTACACACTGTACAATCCAGTAAGTCCCCAGTAGTAGCCATCCACTGTGCCTCTCTCTCAACTCTTCCACCCCTCCCTGGGTATGTGAGTCGGGATCCCAGCTGTTGAAAGCTTGGACAGGAAACTGACTGTCTGGAACTGATGGAGAGAGCTCGCCAGCTTCCAGTTCACCCTCGCCATCCAGCAGGTTGTCCGTCCCGAAGTGTGAAAACATGGCTTCTTCAATGTGTTGATTTTATTCTTATCTCCCAGGGAGGGGGGGTGTGTGTGTGTGTAGGGTCTTCTTGCGTTTGTGCTCCTTTAGGGAGGTTTTGAAGAGTTTCCATGTGTGTTCTGGTGATGTTAGTGGGAGTTGAGGTATACTTGGGTCTGTTTATATAGGTGATGATTGGAGTTGATGTTGATGACATGCTTGACACACAGATCTCCCTTTTCCGACTTCAGCATACTTGAGCTTGCCAACTTCATGTATCATTGTGAACCCCACAATCTACACCTATATTGTTAAAGCTAGTTAGGGTCCTCAGAATCAGTGTTCTGTCTCTCTGCCGTCAACTCACTGAACAGCTGTGTCAGCCCTCTGTCAACAGGGCCAGATCAGGTTCTACTCCTCACACACTGCAGCTGCCGGCTCCCTGCTGTGCGGACCTCCTCACAGTGCTCATTAGGATGGGACATCACACACACATGGCCACCACGAACAACGCACTGGTCGCAGCAGGGTGGCAGAAATGACCTCGTACTAGCCGTCATATAGTGTGTCATTGAGAGGGAGAGCGCAAGTTCACTTGTTGATTTTTGGTAAGAGTGGATGTGAGAGAGTAAGGGATAGGGTGTGTGTACATGTATACTAATTGAGTTCCCATTACAATATGTTGTAGGCTGTGTGTGGGGGTTTCTTTTTTTAAACGCTGCCTCTATCTCGTATCGGCTTCTTTTTCACCATAACCACTCGTCTCTATTTGTGTAACAAAGCTGCAGACCTGACCATCTGTCGCAGGTGACAAGACAATGTAACCCACTCACAGATCAGTCTCGGGTAGATTGAGGAGGGTGAAGGTGCCCCTAAACGCTGATCTTGGGTCAGTTTAGCATTTTCACCACTAATGGTTAAGGTTAGGATTGGGGGATGGAAAGCTAATCCTAGATCTGTACCTAGGGGGAAACTTCACCCCGGAGCCAGGTGGATGTTGCCATGGTCTCAGACAGACTAGCCTAACTGATGTATATGGAATTGTCAATGTACCAGCCTGCTCACTTATAGCCTAGGGCCCAGTGTTTCTCAATACTGGTCCTGGTGACCCAACGGGGTGCACAATGCACATTTTAGTTTTTGCCCTGGCAATAACACACCACACTAACCCACCTGATTCCACTTATCAACTCATCATCAAGCCATGCGATAAGTGGAATCGTGTGTGGATCCATTTGGTTTCCCAGTAGGGCTTGTAGTTGCCAGGGACCTATATTGCAATTCTCGCGTTTCTCATGATTCTATATGTATTGCAAGTTGATACTTAGATTTTATTGCGATTCGATGTTCCAAACAATATTGCTCACTGCTTCAGCATACGAAAACAAGTTTTGGTCAGTCATGGAAATAAAAGTTCTGAAAACAAAATTGGCTCCCTATTTAAAAAGAGCACAAGCTATGAAGGAAAAATACTGTCGTTTTTGTGCAGGGACAGCCAACTAGCGCAAAAAAGATTATTGTGATATTGTCGATACGATATATCGTCAGAAATAATATCCCGATATGTAACTATCAATTTATTTTATCCCCAGGACCAGGATTGGGAAACACTGAGCTAGCTTATGGGCATCCCCATCCATTCCAACAATCAACATGTCAAATAAACATGTTTATCAACACTGGAACCCAGCCAGGATTTCCGTTATGAAAATGTGTTGCCGGACATTTGACTGGCGGGATTTTAATTTACCTGACATTTCAGAAATTTACCGGACCCATATGGGTGCTCAACCTGATTAAGGCATCCACCCACGGTGCACAGAATGACAGAAATCACATTTAGATTATGGTAATTAATGTTAACAGAACATGCAAGTCAAGGATGCAACGATGTGCGGTCCTTCTTACCGAATTCTGATGTGCACTTTGAAGATGTTAGAAGAACTGTCCACATTTACTTTTCCTCAGCCAAGGCAAGTAACGAACAGCAAAATCACTAGCCTATGTCAATCTACTATCCCCCATAGTAGAAAGGTTTACCTATTCTATTGGTCAGCTTGTCGAGAAAGAAATAGCCTATTCCAAACAGACTCTGGGACAGTTGTGGGACGATAGATCCCTAATTCATACAACCAGTAGGCCTAGGCTACATAACCATTTTCACGTTAAAAAGCTATGTGTGATGCAACAGTTCAGAACGTTTAGCTTAACATTTTTATAAACTTTTATTTCTTCACATTTATAAGCGCAGCAATGTGCAGAAGGCAGTAGGCTACTCGCGAATGTTTATTCCATAATGCAGTTAGCGGGAAAACACCGTTGTCAAAAGGGCACCGCACATGCAAGCGGTTTCATGTGACCGAGATGAAAGTATCCGTTATAAATTTTGAGAGTATCTAATGTGCATCAACTAGCATGGGTTGCTAATATGACTAGTATTGTGGCTACTGGACAGTGAAAAAGTTTAAAATAAAATAATTGCCTCCACGGATATGGTCTGATTTTGGCTAGGCTACTTTGAAGTAAGGTAAGACCTGCCTCATAATATGTATTAAAAACGTTCAGGTTTCAAACAATTAAGTATATGTATACTGCCTCCAGCTCATTGCAAAGTGGTGTGTGACATACTAATGAAGCCTGCCTTCCGTTGCCTATGTATGTATTTGCTGTTTGAGATGCTGTAGCAGCAGCATTGAGCATTTTCTGCTCAAAGGCTCTGTATCTGTATGCTGTACACGTTTGTTAAATAAGATCCATAACGAATATACTGTACACACGCCAATTTTACGACATTGAAGACTCCTTGACAACATTGGATTCACACCTCTGATAGTTTTTAGAGTTGTGATGTCTGATAGCTATTCTTATTGAAGCTCAGAATTAGAAACCACCTTCTGTTGTAGCGGTGTCACTGGCGATTGGCTGCGTTGTTTTGCTGCATGCATCGACGTTCGCCTGCAGTGCAATGCAGGGGCATGTTCATTAAGACAACGAAAAACGTTTTGCAACGCCAAAAAATATATACATTTCTCTCCCTGTTTTCTTCTGTTTGGTGTCTAATAAACATACACAACCTAATAGAATTCAAAGCACAAATAAAAGGACCCACATGGGTGTCGATGAAAGCAGGTTTTAGTCCAACTCCTAACAGGTGCGGCTTAAGTTTCCCAAAGACACTGTAAAGCGGCTCTTTTAATAAAGAACCCTCATTGTCTTTGTCGTGTTTCAACTCGAGTTCCCGCCCAATGGGGTGTGAAGTGGATTTGGCAAGAGGGAGACTTCTGTTTAAATCCCCTTAAATTCATCATCTCTGACATCCCTCTCTGCCTTTGTGTTATATTTTGTATTTTTAATTTTTTACAAGTAGCAGGCTCAAGTGTCTCACAGAGGAGTCGAGATTTCGCCCCACTCTGGCTGCATTGTTAGGCAGGAGAGTCAGCGTTTTGCCAAGTCGCCCGAGAGCTCACTTGTTTAGAATGAAAGTCCCATTGGAACTCATTGAGTTGATAGGTGTACGTGTACATAAATGTGTTTTTCTCTTTTTGTCTTTCTCTAGCTCCTCGTTCTACGTGCGGGAGAATGGAAGGCCGCTGCGCTTCCAGCCGCCATTGCTGGAGTTTGGGACACAGTGAGTTTATTTCTCTCACTTCCTGGTTTCATAGAAAAGGATTCATAAACATAAGCCATTGTAAAGACATTGATAAATCCTGTGTTTGGAGCTACTATAACCAACCACCTAATTTTAGACGTACACATGGGTGCATGAGACACCGACTCCAAATCACAATCCGACAGTTATAAGTGTAATGTGGAAAAAGCATATACCAAAATCAACTAAATATCTGTAACCTTCACCTAACCTTGTCTGGATTATGTCACCGGAAGCCCCCAAGAAGAAGCACAGCCATAGAAATTGGTGATAAAAAGCCGTAGAAGTGGAAAAGCTCTCTGTATAAAGCGGGGGGACCTTTTAAACGCAGAGGAAGCCAAAGGAACAGACGGGCGACGACCAAATAAGGCCGTGAACAGCTCAGCTCTCTTCCCATCTGCGCGAGGCTGAATAAGGAAGAGGGTCAGACCGAAGCGGAAAGGTTTAGAACTCTGCCTCCCAGCTTCCAAAACAACCACCAGAATAGTGAGACTCTTTGTTGTGCTTGGACGGCCTTCCCCACTGCTACTATTTGAAGCTGGAAAAAAATTATCAGTTTATTTCCCATTTCATTTTGTTTATCTATTGATCCAAGTATCCAATAAATATATTTGTTAATTAGTTCTGTTTCTAAATCTGAGAATTACACCATTCCCAACCTTTCGGTGTAGATTAGAATGAATCCAACAAACTAGGAAACACTAGGTCCGACCTAGGATGTATCCTCGTCCATACCTTATCGATACAGACAACGGTTGCTATATAACTGAAGTGTTTAAACATTAAAATCCTACACCATTGTTTTGCTACAGTGGCATCAAGCAAAGCAGCATTAACACAACCTAACACAAGCACAACACCACCATAAGGTGTTAAACTCAACCTCATCCCCGCCCACTAGCCTTGCTAGCCACTCGCTAACTAGGATAACCCAACGGCCCAGTCATTTTAGCAATGGCAATATACAGTGTTGATATGCAACACTAGCACACCCTCCTCAATCCGTTTACCAGGCAGTGCAGATCGAACCAGGCATGCCCAAACAGACCCTTATTGACTGAAGTTGTGTCCCAAATGTCACCCTCTTCCCTATATAATGCACTACTTTGACCAGAGCTATATAGGCACTCTATTCCCTATGTGTAGTGCACTACTTTTGACCGAAGATGTGCACTACTTTTGATCAAAAGTAGTGTAGTATATAGGGGAATAGGGTGCCATTTGGGATGCACATTGACTGTGACTCTTAATTGCATCAGGGCTCCCTCCATGCCTCCCTCCCTCTCAGCCCGAGTCCACGTGTTTCGCAGTATTTACTGTCATCCCGTTGTTTAAACACACAACACACCCCCTGTCCCCACTACAATGCAGGTCCCCAGTCATGTGATATGAGTGGATAGGACAGGCGTCGCATAAAGTGGATGGAATTTCTACTGTTGTTGCCATCAGCATTGAATTGAGGAAACATGTAGAATTGGATGGTTTATAGAATAGGTATAGTCCCCAGTCATGTGATACGAGTGGATAGGACAGGCAGTAACTTTGCATAAAGTGGATGGAATTTCTGCTATCAACATTGAACTGAGGAAACATGTACATTATATAAAATGGATGTATTATAAAATAGGCAAGGCTAAAACACATCTATCTGTTTAACTTAATCACGTTAGGAAATGGAGTTTGACCTATCCAATGACTTCACATTGTACAGTAGCTCTAAAAGTTGCAATCAGGTATATATATTGCTTGCTTATGGTTATGATGACAACAATAGTATGAGGAAAGCTTGCACCTGCAGCTATTTACTTTTTTATCTGAAAACCTATCTTTTAAAAGTGACATTTACAGACCTGTGGTGACTACGGCCTTTGTTGCTGGACCCCCTTTTATTACAAACACATCAAAATATTAAAAGGCTAAACCGAGCGCGCTAAGCATAGCTCTAAAGGTCGCCATATACCTTTTAATAGCAGCCTGCACTCATTTTGTTTTTTTGTGCTAGATCTGAACTATGTCACGGTTTCTCCTTTGATGTCGGCCCCAGAGAAGTGTCAGATAAGCAAAAGCGCCTTCCTCGTTTCCAGGAAGTGCTAACTTGTCGTCAAGAAAATGGTGTAGGGTGAAGTTGCTCCTAGATACTGATCTTGAGTCAGTTTTGCATTTCCCGAACTAATGGTTAAGGTTAGGATTGGGGGAAGGGAAGCCGATCCTAGATCTGTACCTAGAGGAAACATCACTGTTAAAGGGACAGTTCTAACTCATGCTCAAGTGTTGATGCTATGTCAGTGTTGACACAACCGGGAACACTTTGCATTGAGTTGAACACTTATGCCCTGAAGTTACTCTATAACTACAGTGGTAACTAAAATGTAATCATGGTAAAACTGCAAATGAGGTAACAATGTCTAAATTGTACTTAAACAAAAGTTAGTTTCATAGTAGTTTAGAAATATTACTTTGTCGATGTCCAAATGCTAGAAAGTATTTTACACTGAACAAAAATATAAACGCAACATGTAAAGTGTTGGTCCCATGTTTCATGAGCTGAAATAAAAGATCCCAGAAATGTTCCATATGCTTAAAAAGCGTATTTCTCTCAAATGTTGTGCACAATTTTGTTTACATCCCAGTTAGTGAGCATTTCTCCTTTGCCAAGATAATCCATCCACCTGACATTTATGGCATATCAAGAAGCTGATTAAACAGCATGATCATTACACAGGTGCACCTTGTATTGAGGACAATAAAAGGCCACTTTAAAATGTGCAGCTTTGTCACACAACACAATTCCACAAGATGTCTCAAGTTTTGAGGGAGCGTGCAATTGGCATGCTGACTGCAGGAATGTTCCCAAGAGCTGTTCCAGATAATTGGTTGTTAATTTCTCTACCATAAGCCATCGTTTTAGAGAATTTGGCGGCATGTCCAACCGTCATCAAAACCGCAGACCATATGTATTGCGTTGTGTGGGCGAGCGGTTTGCTGATGTCAATGTTGTGAACAGTGTGCCCCATGGTGGCGGTGGGGTTATGGTATGGGCATGCATAAGCTACGGACAACGAACACAATTGCATTTTATCGATGGCAATTTGAATGCACAGAGATGTCATGACGAGATCCTGAGGTCCATTGTCGTGCCATTCATCCACCTCCATCCCTTCGTGTTTCAGCATGATAATGCACGCCCCATGTCGCAAGAATCTGTACACAATTCCTGGAAGCTGAAATTGTCCCAGTTCTTCCATGGCCTACATACTCACCAGACATGTCAACCATTGAGCATGTTTGGGATGCTCTGGATCAATGTGTACGATGCTCTGGATCGACGTGTACGACGTGTTCCAGTTCCCGCCAATATCCAGCAACTTCGCACGAGGATTGGTGCAACATTGCACAGGCCACAATCAATAGCCTGATCAACTCTATGCAATGTTGCGCTGCATGAGGCAAATGGTGGCTGTGTCCATCTCTCTCCATCTCTATCTCTCTCTCTCTGTAGGCCACTGGGGCTGCCAAGAGCTGAAACCATATGCATACACAACCCCAGCCAGGAACTCCCAGTGACACTGCTGTCAATGTTTACATCCAGTAGACATTTTCACATGCCTTCGTTCCACAGAAGGGTGAGTGTGTTTGTGTGTGCCTTCCCTTCACTCGGACGCTCCCTCCCTCTCTCACTCAACCACACCCCCGTCCATCCAGCTTCTCGCTACAATCTCTATTTTGCTTCCTTCTCCTCTTTCTCTCTGTTTGTTTCTCTCCCTCGCGTCTCTCTCTCTCCCTTTCTCTCCTTTCTCTCTCACACTGTTTTTCTCCTCACTCTCTTCTTCTACTTCTCTCTACCCCCCTCCCTTTCTCATGTCAGTCCCTTGGGCCACCAGTACAGCTATTGAAACTCTCAAACTGCCATTGAAACCCACAGCATTTGCTCTGCTTAGAAAATAAATTAAGCACAACAACGTTGCATCACACTCTTGACAACAGTGCATGTTACATCATTGCATATCACATTTTCTCCTATCGATTCCACACTGAAATTAACCCAATAATCATTCACACAAGGTCTCATTCTCAGCATGAGTCTCATATGAGTGGTGGAAGTTGTGTGGCTCCGTTTCAATGTCCTCACCAACATACTACTGAGAATGAAGTCATGCTAGTATGGACATTGTAACGTAGTCATTGCCTTCGGTGAACCCTGACCCCGTGTCCTCTCTTCTTTCAGGTGATCCCACCCCGAGGAAGGCCTCATTTAAACTTGTCTTCCACCCGACTGAGGAGGCAACATAGAAAACTCATTATTTATAAACACATCTGCCCACGGGGTGCTCTCTTACCAGGTCAGTATCATATGCTCGTATGACTACTAACGCTCCCTGGTCTGTGTCCCAAAAGGCTCCCTATTTAGTGCACTACTTTTCACCAGGGCCCATATGACTCTGGTCAAAAGTAGTGCACTATAGAACAGTGTTTTATTTGGGACTTATGCCCTGACCCACGACCAGGGGTCTGTTTTAATATGGACAAAAAAATAACGTGTGCCCGGTAGAAGGCATGTTTAAGTTAGTTTTGCAACACAGCAAGTAATGGCTGTGATGTGATATTTGGCACCCTTGACCTCTGACCTTTTAAAGACTCATCAAAGCAGATGGTTGTTAACAGAGTGACATTAGCACTATTAATAGTTCATTAAGGATTAGTTCATGGTTCTTGGTAGGGAGATAAGGGTGCCTAAGCCTAAATATATCCTGTTTATCAGTGAAAAGGCACAATTTAGTTCACCCAATCATTACATTACTTATGTTTCCATGAAATAAGCTATGGGTATTGTGATATTACGATGATCCACTCTCTAGGGTTGTATATGTCATGGCCACTATTAGCATAAGGAACATTAGTATGCTACCTTGGATTCATTCACTCCCTTTGTTTTGTGATTTAATATTCTGTGGTCTAGAATATTATCACTCCCTTTACAATGGCCAAGTAAACAAAACTCCACTTTTGTATTGCACTCTCTTCTGACACATTAAATGTCTCTCAAGGTAAAATAAGTAATTTTTTTAATTTATATGAACTGTCCCTTTAACAGTGATGTCCTTTCACCCAGGTTTTTGGTTTGGGCGTCTACCGGGGCTCTATAAAGGGGGTCCATAGGAAGGACAGCGTCCTCATATTCCCCCACATCCAGAGCATCAAGCTGAGCCAAACTCAGGTACGTCCATTCCATTAAACTCAATACACTTTATTTATTCCCCAACAGGCAATTGTTCCTGGGCAAGAAAGTCAACAGACAACACATGGCAACAGGATAGATATGTTTACTACAACATGTACCATAACGCCACACACACACACACACACCATACCTACAAACAAAGACGTTTACCACAATATTTATCACAACATACACCAAGTAGAAGACTTGCTAGCATGGCCCTCTGTCCTGCTCTGCAGTGTGCAGGCCTTGCTGTATTGTCTGACATCTGATAGCCAGCAGCAGCTGACTTCTCCTCTTTGCCAGACCTGATACGGAGATAACAAACATACACACACACACACAGACACACACAGACACACACACACACACACACACAAAACACCCAGATGCATAAAAACACACTTACGTGAGAGGCATACACACACATATACAAGGTATATACACATTAATGCACGCACACACTCTCGAAGCATGCACATGCATGCACACAATCTCTGTCATATTTGTGTATACACAATCACACACACACACACACACACACACACACACAGAGCATGCAAACAGTCACATCACACATGCACTCGCACCGACTTTTAATAACATCAAGGGAAGGAGTGAAAGCGGCACGAGGCTTCTTCGGAGGAGCGTTACCCTCAGCAACAGGAAGCGGGTGGCAGTTACAAAATGTCAGCCTGGCTGCGTTCTCACAATCACTCAGACTTGATTCTAGTCTTTATATATACACAGTACCAGTCAAAAGGTTGGACACACCTACTCATTCAAGGGTTTTTCTTTATTTTTTTACTATTTTCTACATTGTAGAATAATAGTAAAGTCATCAAAACTATGAAATAACACATATGGAATCATGTAGTATCCAAAAAAGTGTTAAACAAATCAAAATATATTTTTTATTTGAGATTCTTCAAATAGGCACCCTTTGCCTTTACGACAGCTTTGCACACTCTTGGCATTCTCTCAACCAGCTTCACCTGGAATGCTTTTCCAACAGTCTTGAAGGAGTTCCCACATATGCTGAGCACTTGTTGACTGCTTTTCCTTCACTCTGCCGTCCAACTCATCCCAAACCATCTCAATTGGGAGGTCGGGGGATTGTGGAGGCCAGGTCATCTGATGCAGCACTCCATCACTCTCCTTCTTGGTAAAATAGAACTTACACAGCCTGGAGGTGTGTTGGGTCATTGTCCTGTTGCAAAACAAATTATAGTCCCACTAAGCCCAAACCAGATGGGATGGCGTATCGCTGCAGAGTGCTGTGGTAGCCATGCTGGTTAAGTGTGTCTTGAATTCTAAATAAATCTGTGTCACCAGCAAAGCACCCCCACACCATAACACCACCTACTCCATGCTTTACGGTGGGAACTACACATGCGGAGATCATCCGTTAACCCACACCGCGTCTCCCAAATACACAGTGGTTGGAACCAAAAATCTCAAATTTGGACTCCAGACCAAAGGACACATTTCCACCTGTCTAATGTCCATTGCTTGTGTTTCTTGGCCCAAGCAGGTCTGTTCTTCTTATTGGTGTCCTTTAGTAGTGGTTTCTTTGCAGCAATTCGACCATGAAGGCCTGATCCACACAGTCCCCTCTGAACAGTTGATGTTGAGATGTCTGTTACTTGAATGAGATGTCTGTTACTTGAACTCTGTGAAGCATTTATTTGGGCTGCACTTTCTGAGGCTGGTAACTCTAATGAACGTATCCTCTGCTGCAGAGGTAACTCTGGGTCTTCCTTTCCTGTGGCTGTCCTCATGAGAGCCAGTTTCATCATAGGGCTTGATGGTTTTTGCAACTGCACTTGAAGAAACTTTAAAAGTTCTTGACATTTTCCGTATTGACTGACCTTCATGTCTTAAAATAATGATGGACTGTCGTTTTCTCTTTTGCTTATTTGAGCTGTTCTTGCCATAATATGGACTTGGTCTTTTACCAAATAGGGCTATCTTCTGTACACCCCCCCCTACATTGTCACAACACAACTGATGGGCAAGAAATGGAAAGAAATTCCACAAATTAACTTTTAAGAAGGCACACCTGTTAATTGAAATGCATTCCAGGTGACTATCTCATGAAGCTGGTTTAGAGAATGCCAAAGCTGTCATCAAGGCAAAGGGTGACCTATTTGAAGAATCTCAAATATAAAATATATTTTGATTTGTTTAACACTTTTTTGGTTACTACATGATTCCATTTGTGTTATTTCATAGTTTTGATGTCTTCACTATTATTCTACAATGTAGAAAATAGTAAAAATAAAGAAAAACCCTTGAATGAGTAGGTGTGTCCAAACTTTTGACTGGTACTGTATATATATTGTTTTGCAAGATGGTCATTGTTATTTCTCAGTATGGTTTACTTATATAATCAACCACTTATTTTGAACACTCTTCTTCTGTTACAACACTGAAGTTTTACAAGACAACATATGAGCTGCGTCTTAAATAAATGGCACCCTATTCCCCTTAAATAAATGGCACCCTATTCCCTATATAGTGCACAACTTTTGACCAGTGCGCTATATAGAAATTAGGGTTTTGCTGAAGTAGTGCACAATAAATGGAATAGGGTGCCATTTGGGATACACTCAGTTTCTTCACTGATCTGGATATTATTTTATGAGAGGTTTCTTTATTACTAGACAGGGGTTGTGAGAGTAAAGTCGTTTGTGTACGGTGTTTGTGTTGCTGTAACACGGCCTGTTGAGCTGCTGAACATATAAAGAGGTTTAAATATAGACCGAGCTTTAGCAGCCAGATGCTAATTTAGTCCCCCCCTCCCTTTCTTTCTTTACTCTCTGTCACTTTCTCTCTCTCTCTCTCACCAAGTCATTGGATGAGGTCACTGCGTGTAGCTTTGAGCTAACCACCACTTTTGATATTAAATAATGCACTGTTACCTAAGTCTAAGGTCTTGACTAGTTAAGACTTGTGTTAAAATAGGGTCAAATAGATCTGCCTTGTAGTTGGGATAACCTACAGGTCATGTTAATAAATCAATCAGTTTTGTATTTAAAAAGCCCTTTTTACCTCAGCAGTTGTCACAAAGGACTTTACGGTAAATAACCCGGTCTAGAATCACAAAGGTCATAGGGTTCAATGACTGAGAGGGCAATAATGCTGTTCATGTATGTTACCAATGTTTTGCTTAATATAACCTCACATAATTAGTTTAGTTTGTTAATTATGCTACACATGCCTGTATTTATTTATTCACTAGCCCCAGTAGACTTCCATCTAAAATGTAATTTTGATCTTTAATCTGGATTAAACGGTCTTCAATTTATTACGTCTAATCAACATGACCTTTCAAGCTATTCATCTCATCAAAGAGCATTGGGATGAAGGCTGAGTTTTCAACCTTGATTGTATGTTTCTGCTATTGACTCTATGTTCTCTGTTTTGCTCTTACAGGAAGATTCTTCCAACATCACTATCCTGGGGCTACTGCTGGAGTGCAGTTTACCCAAGACCATATACAGCCAGCCGCAGGTACTGGGCATCTCAACCACTGTTTCACTATAATGTTGTCAATATGTAAATGCATTATTATTTTTCAAAGACCCAAAGACACTTTACATTAGTTTAAAATTAACACGAGACAATAACAAAAACAGTGCCAGACTAAACAGAGACGCATATTTATGACCACTTTATATTTTCAAGACAACCTATTTGTGTTTAAAGGGCAAAACGTTTAAATTACAAAGGCCTTATTCCATGCAAACTGTAAGAATAACTTTGAGCGTTGTTATTACAGGCATTTTCATAACATTTATGGTCGTTTATTATTATTTTTAATTTTTTTTCCAGCAATTGTCAATATGAGTGCTTAATACTCAACTGTGTGTACTCACTATCTTGTTGGCTTCACGATAATCACAAGGCATATTCTCCTGTAGTCAGTTATAAGGCCTATTCACATGAATTGTGGCTGTAAAGTTTTCTGCAGAATCATTGCTCGTGATGAAATTGTTTGGAAGGTTATGTGTACAGGAAGTGTATTGAGTGAGCTGCAGTGTTGTGATATCTGACTGCAGTCTGGTTCCTCAAGAAGCCCCAAGGATAGCGAGACCACTTGCTAGGCACATAATTGCTTTCTCACGAGACTGTTAATTGGCCGGGAGCTTCCCTAAACACAGGTGGCGCAATCACCACCATGACGCAAGCCCCAGCCACCACTCTTATCTCCCAAACCTAACCCAACTTTGTTTTGTTTGTTTGATGCCTTGTGAATACTACTAGTATGGTCTAGCCTGGTTCCAGATCTGTTTGTGAAGTATAGCCAACTCCTATGTTCAGGGGGGATAAGTACTAATATGGCGTCTTTAGGAAGTGGCCGGTAGTCTGTGTGTATCTGTTGTATCCACAGGGGCTTGGTGTTTGTTATTGTAGGCCCAGGCCCTGTGGCGTCTAGCCAGGGATAGCGAGCTGTCTGTTTCTTAAGTCCAGGCCTGAGTCACTCCTGGTCCTAAGACGACAGAACCTGGTTTGCGCCGTGCTTTGCACCCCTCAGATGCTGATCTTGCAGGATAAATGGAGGGTTAGTGAGTTAGGTACAGTGCTGAGGGACTGGAGAGAAGTAGGTTAACACACATAGTTCTGCCTCTATGTGGTCCTCTGTAGCTCAATTGGTAGAGCATGGCGCTTGTATGCCAGGGTAGTGGGTTCGATCCCCGGGACCACCCATACGTAAAAAATGTATGCACACATGACTGTGAGTCCCTTTGGATAAAAGTGTCTGCTAAATGGCATATTATTATTATATCATTATGTATATACTGTATGTGTGTGTACACGCATGCACACACACACTCTTTTTTAGGATTCTCCCTCTTCATCTCTTCCTCTTTTCCATTTCTTACACAATTTCTCATTTTTCTGTCACCCTGTCCCCCTTTCTTGCCCCCCAATCTCTCTCCACGTTCCACTCTCCCACGTTCCACTCTCCCACTAATCGCTCTTTCTACACTCTTCATTCTCTCTCTTTCCTCTATTCAACCAACCCCCTCCCCCTTTCTCCCTCCTTGCTCCCTCTGCATAACTGGTATGCCTTTCCTGCCGTTTCCCCAGGGGTCCTGCTTCCAGAGCGTTGAGGACAACGCGGCCGGGGTGGAGCAGCGACTCAACCTCCAGATCAGGCTGTCGGAGCGCACAGAACGCCCCGCTGACCTGGACAAGCTCAAGCCCTACGTCATCGAACACATCCTAGTCCTATTGGTCGCCTCAGCGACGGGCCGCGGCTCCGCCAACGGTGGGTGTCGGGGGCTAGGGGACTAGTTTTTGGGGGAGGAGGTGGGGTAAGGCGTGAGAGCTATAGGAATAACTTCAACTGTTTTAGGATGTTGGTTGGTTTCAATAGAGAATGTTGGTAGTCTGCGGATTTAGGGACCTCTGCACTCCGCCTAAAGAAAAATCTGGGAGAAACACTGATTAGGATTTGGGAGCCTTACCACTGCTGCACCATTGAGCAAATTACCACAGCTAGTTGTAGAATCAAACATGTCCTTCCCCAAATTCTCATCTTAACCATTAAAGGGGAAACGGCAAAACTGATCTTAGATCTGCCCATAGGTGCAAGTTAATGCTGTATCCTCATCACCACCACACCCGATATTACATACACAGGACAATTAGCGCTCCCTTATCAAGGCCAGACTATACTGTGTAGATTAGGCTACATCTCCCTGCTAGAAGATCCCTATCACACCAGGCATGTAGCCTATAGATTGATGGTAGATTAACATTGTGTTTGTCCCAAATGGCACCCTATTCCCTACATAGTCCACTAGTTTTGACCAGGTCCCATAGGGTCTGGTCAAAAGTGCACTATATAGGGAATTGGGTGCCATTTGGAATGCAGATATTGTTTACTGTTTGGTACTAGGGGCCAGAGATGGGTGATTAGATGTTCTTTCCTTGATCTTCTGTCCACTGATTTCTACATCATAAACAACTAAGGGATGTTTTCCTGGCTTTCTCCAGTTACATTTTAATCTAATAGTAGACTTAATATGGGTCCGGGAAACAGACCCTATTGTAAGTGGCCCTATATGCACTATGGCTGTGAAGTCAACCTGTTTTCCAATCTTTTCATGTCAGTTTACTACATGTGTGAAAGAAAACATGCATCATTTGACATTAAAATGCTTTTAGGAAAGTAACATTAGATAGAACATTTATTTCTGTGAAACAGTACTAAAACGGTGAACTTAGTGACCCCCAATGAATGGTTGGTCATTCATTGGTTTGCCAATACAATGCAATCGATGGAGGTGAAACGGTAGCACAGGCACTTTTTTATCCACAGTCTCACTTGCAGAGAAACCTGAGGTTGAAAGGAATTGCCAGAGCCAAGGAAATCAGCCCGAAGTGTCAACTCAGCGCTTTTACCCACCAAACTGCTGCAATGCTGCTGTAGAGTAGAGCACTCAGGTTTTATGATCGCAGCATATTGTATATGTAATCACCTCCTTTCACTTAATACTACTGTGCAGATCAAACCAAAGTATCACTGCTTTTCTGTTTCAAAACTGAAACCACCTAGTGAGTAACATTAGATCTAATTTTAAGTTAATTGTCAGTCATCTGACCTCATATGAGGAGTTATATCAGTCAATTTTTGTATTGTGTACAACAGAATGGGATAGATGGGGCATTTACGTTCTACCTTGGAATGTGCATCATAGAGCATCAGCATTACGCTCTTAGATGATGTGCATGGAGTATAGGCACAGTACCTAACAGGATTAGCTCTCAATCATGTCAAGTAGCCCTGAAGATTACTTTGTTATTGACTGTGTCTGTCTAAAGGTGGATGTATCCATTTTGTGTGCATAGTGACACCTACCAGCGACAGAGAGAAGTGCAAATTTCAGTGTTTTGTTGGGCAGTATTTATTCTATTCTGTCATCAATGTTAATAACATGTCCATTAACCTATTATGTCTTTATTCTATCCTACAGGGGAGCCAAAAATAGGAATTTATATGTTGAATTCAGGAGGAAAGAAACTTTATGTGAAGGTAAGTTTCTGTGCAAACTCATGCAGAGTACTCATATGGAGTATATTTAATATGTATTCAGTATTACCCATGCAGGAGTTTTTTTCTTTTTTTCTTAGGAAATGCAGTTGTTATCCGAAGTGGATAGCACTCTGGAGTTCAGCCCAGTCCTGCTGAGAGCATCAGCGACAAACTTCACACAAGTGGCTACACTAGCCTGCAGAGGTATGTTTCAATGGAAGGTAGAGAAATACTGTGGTAATAATGTTGATATCTTAAAAGAAAAGGAAAACCTGCAAACTGCTCTTGATATGTCATCATCATTCCAACGCACCTGCAACAAGCAAACTCAGCTGTGCGAGAACTTTTCCTATTTTGCTAATGAGTTGATAGTGTGTGTGTGTGTGTGTGTGTGTGTGTGTGTGTGTGTGTGTGTGTGTGTGTGTGTGTGTGTATATTTAAGCAATAAGGCCCAAGGAGTTGTAGTACAGTGCCTTCAGAAAGTATTCATACCCCTTGACTTATTCCACATTTTGTTGTTACAGCCTGAAATCAAAATGGTTTAAAGTGCTTTTTTTCACCCATCTATGCACAACACCCCATAATGACAAAGTGAAAACATGTTTCTAGACAATTTTGCAAAGTTGTTGAAAATGAAATACAGAAATGTCATTTACATAAGTATTCACATCCCAGAGTCAATACTTTGTAGAAACCGATTTGGCAGTGATTACAGCTGTAAGTCTCTAAGAGCTTTCCACACTTGCCCATATATTGCCCATGTATTATTTTCAAAATTCTTCAAACTCTGTCAAATTCGTTGTTGATCATTGCTAGACAACCATTTTCAGATCTTGCCATAGATTTTCAAGTAGATTTAAGTCAAAACTGTAACTCGACCACTGAGGAACATTTACTGTCTTCTTGGTAAGCAACTCCATTGTAGATTTTGCCTTGTGTTTTAGGTTATTGTCCTGCTGAAAGGTGAATTAATCTCCCAGTGTCTGGTGGAAAACAGACTGAACCAGGTTTTCCTCTAGGGTTTTGCCTGTGCTTAGCGCCCATTACGTTTTTATTTTTTTATATCCTGAAAAACTCCCAAGTCTTTAGCGATTTACAAGCATACCCATAACATGATGCAGCCACCACTATGCTTGAAAATATGGAGAGTGGTACTACTGTATTGGATATGCCCCAAACATAACACTTTGTATTCAGGACAAAAAATGGATTGCTTTGCCACATTTTTTAGCAGTATTACATTAGTGCCTTGTTACAAACAGGATGCATGTTTTGGAATATTTTTATTCTTTACAGGCTTCCTTTTCACTTTGTCAATTAGGTTAGTAACTGCAATGTTGTTGATCCATCCTTAGTTTTCTCCTATCACAACCATTAAACTCTAACTGTTTTAAAGTCATCATAGAGTACCATAGTATGAGTCTTAATACCCATAAAACCTAGCGGTCAAACAGGGAAATGGTTCCAATCGTTTTTCCACCATACATTTTTTCCCATAGGGGATTTTAGAAACACTTAAAATAAGGGTTGTGTTTCATGTAGGCCTACCCTGGCGTGATGTTTTGATAACAACGCAACGTGGAGTGCCTGGATGCAGCCCTTAGCTCTGGAGCAGGTTTTCATCAAGGATCTCTCTGTGCTTTGCTCCGTTCATCTTTGCCTCTAGCCTGACTAGTCTCCCAGTGCCTGCCGATGAAAAACATCCCCACAGCATGATGCTGCCACCACCATGCTTCACCGTAGGGAGGGTGCCAGGTTTCCTCCATTCGTGACGCTTGGCATTCAGGCCAAATAGTTTAATCTTGGTTTCATCAGATCAGAGAATCTTGTTTCTCATGGTCTGAGAGTCTTTAGGTGCCTTTTGGCAAACTCCAAGCGGGCTGTCATGTGCCTTTTACTGAGGAGTGGCTTCCGTCTGGCCACTCTAAAGGCCTGATTTGGTGGAGTGCTTCAGAGATGGTTGTCCTTCTGGAAGGTTCTCCCATCTCCACAGAGGAAATCTAGAGCTCTGGCAGAGTGACCATCAGGTTCTTGGTCACCTCCCTGACCAAGGCCCTTCTCCCCCGATTGCTCAGTATTTGGAAATAGCCACAGGATGGTTTTTCAATACCGTTAACTATTTCTTTGAAGTTTTCATTTGAATATTTGTAGCTATTTTTTAAGTAAATACCTGCAGTCAACTATGTTGAGATAAAGAAGATTGCATTTTCCATTTCACCTGTCACATAATTTTGAATTATGAAGCTTACCGGTAGTCATATTTACATTTACATTTTAGTCATTTAGCAGACGCTCTTATCCAGAGCGACTTACAGTTAGTGAATAAATCCTTTTTTTTATACTGGCCCCCCGTGGGAAACGAACCCACAACCCTGGCGTTGCAAACACCATGCTCTATCAACTGAGCTACATCCCTGCCGGCCATTCCCTCCCCTACCCTGGACGACGCTGGGCCAATTGTGCGCCGCCCATGAGTCTCCCGGTCGCGGCCGGCTGCGACAGAGCCTGGATTCGAACCAGGATCTCTAGTGGCACAGTTAGCACTGCGATGCAGTGCCTTAGACCACTGCGCCACTCAGGAGTACGTGGTGTTTGTTTACAAGCACACAACGACGAGAGACTGGTGTCTTGTGAGTCACTCACTGTTGTGCAGCATGTGCCAGGTGATCTAGTTACAGTATGGAATTCACAACTCAACGTTTGCCAGCTAGATATCTTGTATAAATTGTTCACAATGCGCTCATTAGCATTTAGTTAGCATCCTCTATGGGATTCTACATGTACTTGTTAGCATTGCTAACCTTCGGATTACAAAGGCTCAGTGGGGTTTAGAAATAGCGATCCTTGTGTTCAGTGCTGGTATTACCAAATATCCAGGTATGGCACAAGGTTGGTATGAAGGTATGACAATCTGGATATCACCCAAGCCTAGTTGACAGTGCATGTCAGAGCAGAAACTATACTCCGAGAGAATTGTGATGAGGCGTATATCTGGGGAAGGGTATAAAATAATTTCTAGAGTGTGGTCTCCATCATTGGGAAATTGAAAAAATATGGAACTACCCAGACTCTGCCTAAAGCTGGCCGTCTGACCAAACTGATCAACCGATCAAGAAGGACCTTGGTCAGGGAGGTGACCAAGAACCCAATGACCACTCTGACAGAACTACAGAGTTCCTTGGCTGAGATGGAAGAACCTGCCAGAAGGACAACAGTCTCTACAGCACTTCACTAATCTGGGCTTTATGGAAGAGTGGCCAGACGGAAGCCACTCCTGAGAAAATGGCACATGACAGCATGCCTGGAGTTTGCAAAAAGTGACGTGAAATATCGAACATAAGGCAAAAGATTCTGTGGTCTGATTAGACAAAATTTGAACTGTTTAGCCTGAATGGCTATGTCTGGAGAAAACCAGGCACAGATCATCACCTGTCTAACACCATCCCTACCGTGAAGCATGGTGGTGGCAGCATCATTCTATGGGGATGCTTTTCAGCGGCAGGGACTGGGAGACTGGTAAGGATAGAGGGAACAGTGAATGGAGCCAAATACAGGAAAATCCTAGATGAGAACCTGCTTCAGAGTGCAAATGACCTTAGACTGTGGCGAAGATTTACGTTCCAATAGGATAATGACCCCAAGCATACAGCCAAAGCAACGCTGGAATGGCTTCAGAACAAGAATGTGAAAGTTCTTGAGTGACCCAGCCAAAGCCCAGACTTGAATCCCATTGAAAATCTGTGGAAAGACTTGAAGCTTGCTGTTCACCTCCATTCCCCATCTTGAGAAAATCTGCAAGGAAGAATGTGAGAAAATCCCCAAATCCAGATATGTAAAGCTGATACAGACATACCCAAGACAACTCAAAGCTGTAATAGCCGCCAAAGGTGCGTCTACAAAGTATTGACTCATGGGGGTGAATACTTATGTAAATTAGATATTTCTGTATTTCATTTTCAATACATTTGCTAAAATCTCTAAAAACCAAAACATCTATTTAATCAATTTTGAATTCAGGCTGAAACACAATGTGTAATAAGACAAGGGGTATGAATACTTTCTGAAGGGACATTTATGCCATTCTAGATATGTATTTAGCTGCTATCACTATGAAAAATACAACTGTCCTATTTTAGCTGGAACGTAACTGCTATCTACTGTCAAGAACCTCCTACTTTAAAATCAAATGTTATGACTGTGTTCAGCAGGGTCTCTGCCAGGTCAGGGTAGAAGATGCTCCAGTCATATTAGCCTACAGGTCCTGGGGAATCACACAGTGAACACTTTCCCTGGCTTCCACATCACACACAGGTAAGACCATACAGATACTCTGCTCAAATGGAGCATTCAATTGTATTTTCTACCCTCAAGGTGTGTTAGAGGACGACTTTTATGTTCTGTTTTTATTTATAAAGTATAAAATCCAGATAACAAAACATCTCTAGAGAATGTAGTGAATGGGTGTTACATTATCAACACAATTCAAGAGACAGAGTGCCTCTCACTCCTATAGAGCACTTTCAATGGTTGTCCCTCCTCTCTCTCTAGGGGGTTGGAGCTGTCTAGTCTCTTCCAGGTGAGGCAGTGGGGGGCAGACCACGTGGACCTGTGGCTGTCCAACACTCTCCACTTCCCCCTCACCGTCCAGGACGCCACCCTCTCCCCAGAGTCCCAGGGCTTATTCAAGGTAGGGGTGGTGGTCTTTTTTTGTAGTTGCGCTTAGCATCTCAGAAGATAGCTACATCATACAAATGTTGACATTTCTATGAAGTCGACCAGAAGTTATTGTTAAAGGTCAACTCGATAGAAATGTCAAAGTTCAGCCCGAAAGCGATGTGCAAAAGTAGTTTGCCTTTTTAAATACAGATTGGTACAGGCGCTCAACTCAGCCTCTCAAAATTTCACAGGCTTGGTTTCCCAGGTTAAAATATGAGGTAATAAAATCTGCGTAGTTACAGTTGAATCAGTTGAATCTCCTGCTGACCGTCTGCCCCCCGTGCGTCAAGGTGGTCAACTTCAACGGGGCGGTGTCAGTGCCCCAGGGTGGCTGCTGGCGGCTCCTCTCCCTGCAGCTCCTCAACAGGAGCCTGCCCCTAAACCTGCTCTCCACGCTCTCCTTGACCACTGGCCTGGGTCTTGCCCTGAAACTACCCCTCCACTTTCACTCCACCCTGGCCAAGGTAATACTACCAATGACTGTCTGCATACACAATCCTCCATACTCTCCATAGACCAGCGTTTCTTAATAAAGGAGTGCACATTTTAGTTTTTGCCCTAGCACTACATGCCTGATTCCACTAATCAAAGGTTTGATGATGAGTTCATTAGTGTAATCAGGTGTGTAGTGCTAGGACAAAAACAAAGATGTGCACCTCTTTGGGACCCCAGGACCAGGGCCCGTGTCCACAAAGAGTAGGAGTGCTGATTTAGCCTTTTATATCATAATGAATAAGATTATATGGACAGATTCTAGATCAGCACTCATACGCTGAGATGCCTTTTGAATACAGGCCCCGGACTGAGAAACACTGCCATAGACAACTGTCTATTACATACTACTACAGTCACGAATAACCACACTTTACACTATTACTGTACATTGTTCTGATCTCTATACTAATGTTTATAATCTGCTCACTCACTCCTGTGTTCTGATCCCTATGTACTACAGTACAGTGTGTATGTGTATATAAACTCAGCAAAAAGAAACGTCCTCTCACTAACAACTACGTTTATTTTCAGCATACTTAACATGTGTAAATATTTGTATGAACATAACAAGATTCAACAACTGAGACATAAACTGAACAAGTTCCACAGATGTGACTAACAGAAATTGAATAATGTGTACCTGAACAAAGGGGGGGTCAAAATCAAAAGTAACAGTCAGTATCTGGTGTGGCCACCAGCTGCATTAAGTACTGCAGTGCATCTCCTTCTCATGGACTGCACCAGATTTGCCAGTTCTTGCTGTGAGATGTTAACCAACTCTTCCACCAAGGCACCTGCAAGTTTCCCGGACATTTCTGGGGGGAATGGCCCTAGCCCTCACCCTCCGATCCAACAGGTCCCAGAAGTGACGGACCCTTCACCTCCAAATCGATCCCGCTCCAGAGTACAGGCCTCGGTGTAACGCTCATTCCTTCGACGATAAACGCAAATCCGGCCATCACCCCTGGTGAGACAAACCCGCGACTCGTCAGTGAAGAGCACTTTTTGCCAGTCCTGTCTGGTCCAGCGACGGTGGGTTTGTGCCCATAGGCAACGTTGTTGCCGCTGATGTCTGGTGAGGACCTGCCTAACAATAGGCCTACAAGCCCTCAGTCCAGCCTCTATCTGCCTATTGCGGACTGTCTGAGCACTGATGGAGGGATTGTGCGTTCCTGGTGTAACTCGGGCAGTTGTTGTTGCCATCCTGTACCTGTCCCGCAGGTGTGATGTTCGGATGTACCAATCCTGTGCAGGTGTTGTTACACGTGGTCTGCCACTGCGAGGACGATCAGCTGTCCGTCCTGTCTCCCTGTTGCGCTGTCTTAGGCGTCTCACAGTACGGACATTGCAATTTATTGCCCTGGCCACATCTGCAGTCCTCATGCCTCCTTGCAGCATGCCTAAGGCACGTTCACGCAGATGAGCAGGGACCCTGTGCATCTTTCTTTTGGTGTTTTTCAGAGTCAGTAGAAAGGCCTCTCTAGTGTCCTAAGTTTTCATAACTGTGACCTTAATTGCCTACCGTCTGTAAGCTGTTAGTGTCTTAACGACCGTTCCACAGGTGCATGTTCATTTAATGTTTATGGGTCATTGAACAAGCACGTGAAACAGTGTTTAAACCCTTTACAATGAAGATCTGTGAAGTTTTTTGGATTTTTACAAATTATCTTTGAAAGACAGGGTCCTGAAAAGGGGATGTTTCTTTTTTTGCTGAGTTTGTCTATACAGTGCATTCGGAAAGTATTCAGACCCCTTCACTTTTTCCACATTTTGTTACGTTACAGCCTTATTCTAAAATGGATTAAATAAATAAAAATGTAATCTACACACAATACCCCATAATGACAAATCGAAAACAGGTTTGTATACATTTTTGCAGAAAAAAAATATTTACATAAGTATTCAGACCCTTTGCTATGAGACTCGAAATTGAGCCCAGGTGCATCCTGTTCCCATTGATCACCCTTGATGTTTCTACAACTTGGAGTCCACCTGTGGTAAATTAAATTGATTGGACATGATTTGGAAAGGCACACACCTGTCTATATAAGGTCCCACAGTTGACAGTGCATGTCAGAGCAAAAACCAAGCCATGAGGTCGAAGAAATTGTCCATAGAGCTCCGAGACAGGATTTTGTTGAGGCACAGATCTGGGGAAGGGTACCAAAAAATGTCTGCATCATTTAAGGTCCCCAAGAAGGTCCCCACAGTGGCCTCCATAATTCTTAAATGGAAGAAGTTTTGAACCACCAAGACTCTTCCTAGAGCTGGCCGCCCGGCCAAACTGAGCAATCGGGGGAGAAGGGCCTTGGTCAGGGAGGTGACCAAGAACCCGATGGTCACTCTGACAGAGCTTCAGAGTTCCTCTGTGGAGATGGGAGGAACCTTCCAGAAGGACAACCATCTCTGCAGCACTCTACCAGTCAGGCCTTTATGGTAGAGTGGCCAGATGGAAGCCCCTCCGCTTGGAGTTTGCCAAAAGGCACCTGAAGGGCTCTCAGACCATGAGAAAAAAGATTCTCTGGTCTGAAGAAACCAAGATTGAACTCTTTGGCCTGAATGCCAAGCGTCACGTCTGGAGGAAACCTGGTACCATCCCTAAGGTGAAGCATGGTGGTGGCAGCATCATGCTGTGAGGATGTTTTTCAGCGGCAGGGACTGGGAGACAAGTCAGGATCAAGGGAAAGATGAACGAAGCAAAGTACAGGGACATCCTTCATAAAAACCTACTCCAGAGTGCTCAGGACCTCAGACTGGGGTGCAGCGACGCTCCCATCCAACCTGACAGAGCTTGAGAGGATCTGCAGAGAAAAATAGGAGAAACTCCCCAAATACAGGTGTGCCAAGCTTGTAGCGTCATACCAAAGAAGACTCAAAGCTGTAATCGCTGCCAAAGGTGCTTCAATAAAGTACTGAGTAAAGGTTCTGAATACTTATTTAAATTTATATTTCAGTTTTTAATTCTAAAAACAAGTTTTTTCTTTGTCATTATGGGGTATTGTGTGTAGATTGATGAGGGGGGGGAACAATTTAATCAATTTTAGAATAAGGCTGTAATGTCAAGGGGTCTGAATACTTTCCGAATGCACTTTGTGTGTGTATATATTCTCTTCCTGCACATCCACTCCACTCTGTAGAGGGCATCTCTCTTTTCAAGCTGACACAGTCAAACGAAATTATATTGATATGACATTCATCCAGCCAAAAATAACTGGGAGTGTGTTCTCTAATGGGAGTTTGTTTTGTGTGTTCCCTCTCCAGCAGGGTGATGTTGTGTTTGAAGCGGAGGGGGAGTGTGGCCGACCATGTCCCCTCAGACTGTCAGAAGCAGGTGAGACGTGCGCGCGCGCTTGTGGCGTGCATGCATGAGTCAGTGGTATCTGCTGTTGGTACAGTGTGTGTGTTAGACTGATATTTTCAGTCTGCGCATGTGTGGTCCACTCAGGCTGTGTTGTATGGGTGTTTCCAGGTCGTGTCCAGTGGCAGCGCTCTCTCCTCTCAGACTCCTCCTCCTGGATGCTGGACAGCAGACTGGCCTCGGAGCTCTGCACTCGCTGGCAAAGCCGCAAAGACCAGCTGCCCTGCAGGTGAGACACACACGGTTGTTCACTTCACTAATTTACTCTATATCTAGTCACTCCTACACATACACACACGTATGAGGGCGGGTGGGCCACACACACACACAATTTTTCACTTCATTCAGCCACTTATACGTTATCTAGTCACTCTAACACATATCACTTATAATGGCAGTGGGCTACACACAACACATCTACAGTTCCTATTTTCTTCTGTTCGCCAAAGGTGGCCCAGACTACCAGCGGAGACCTCGTCACCTCTAGACTTTGGTGCTATCCCTGTCAATGAAAGCAAGGTAACCCAAACATGTTTTTATCTCACACTAATAGTTGAATAGCTCTGTGGTACTTCAAGTCAACTATTCACCTGCAGCAGTTTGTGGATTTGAGATATAAAAAATAAATGCAATCTTCACTTTTAACATTAGAATGCTTTTCCATTACGCTGTCTGTGTAATGCAATGTCTTGTTATGTTATGTGTCAGCTGTGAGCCATGGAAACCAAATACAAATGTCAATGTACAATACATCTTTTGAACTTTGAACTTTTCCCCTAGGTTAAGCTGCTGACTCTGAAGAACCCCTCCTCCTCTGTGGTCTCTGTGGAGATCAGAGCCCTCTCCCTGTACCCGGCCCCCCTGGAAGCCCTTGACCTCCTCACCAAATGGTACGAACCCAAGAACACCTCCCCTCACCGTTAGTTGCACAGGAGATGCACTCCCTTGGGTGCATCTCAATAGTCTATAGTGGCTTCCTCTCCTCGTCTCCTTTCCTTAATCTGCACTGAAGTGAAACAACTGGACCAAATTGCTTTCGCCTATCCTACGTTTTGAGATCAGCGCAGAGGAAGGAATGGAAAGTCACTTCAGACTATTGTAAAAATTCCTTCGCATTAGTTTCCAACTCCTTAAAGGGACAGTTCACTTAAACATCAGTTGATTTTAGACAGAACTGCCCCTTTAACATTGCAGTTTCTTACCAGTTAGCTCTGAGCGTCCCTTATAGGTGTTATTGATGAGGCGTCTCACTGTTTGGCCTCCTACTCTCTCCCCTGTTTCTCCAGGTTCAACATCAGCCCCCTCTCTGTCAACATCAGCACTACAGAGTTCACTCTGCTGCCTGCACAGCACAAGGTAAGGATGTTGTGCATTCTGGGAAATGTAGTTTGTCTGTTCCACTGTCTGACAATGGGACTGGGGCTGCTGTAATGTATTAGGTGTAGGGTAGGGATGGGGGGAAAGAATCGATACAGTAGAGTATAGCGATATTATTTTTGCTGATTTTATATATAAATTGCTAGGTAGTTAACGTAAGCTAGCGCTAGTCGGCTGTACCTGCGCCAAAACTGGTATTTCTCTTCCTATAGCTTGTTTTCCATCTTCTTTTTAAAACTTGTTTTCTCATGGCTCTCTCATTTCTCTGCAGCAAACATATGTGAGCAATATCTCTGGAACATCGAATCACAATAAAATCACAGTATCGAATCGCAATACATAGTCGTGATACATATACAGTATCGTGTATTGTAATATCGTATCGTGAGGTCCCTGGCAATTCCAAGCCCTAGTGTAGGGTGATGCTGTCCCTAGACGCTGATCTTGGGTCAGTTTCACATTTCACCCATTAATGGTTAAGGTTAGGACTGGCGGAGGGGAAGCTGATTCTGGATCTGTACCTAGGGGAAACTTCACCTAGGGCGGGAATGGATTATAATGAAATGACAGGAAATGTTTGAGAGCTCATTGTTTGCTGCTCCCAAGTGTGGTATTTTATTGACCTACGGTGGATGGCTTGCTAAGTCACTAGCTCTGCAGCAAACATTGAGCGGACATTCACTGTCTTTTTATTGCATTATTCTTTGGTCCTTATTGCATTTTGATGCATGTGTTTTAGTAATTCCTGCCTTTTGACACTCCAGCTCAGATTTTCTCAATTCACTCCTAGGGAATCCAGGTTAGTGCTGGGCTAGCACAAATATGTGAACCTGCTGGGGTCCCCCCCCCCAGGAATGGATTGAGAAACACTGCTCTAGTTATGGGGAAACCAATGCAGTCTTCAATCATTGGCTTCTCACCTGGTGTCCCAGGTCTGAATCGGTCCATGATTAGTAGAGAATGAAAGCCAGGGGCCGTATGTATCAAGCGTCTCAGCCCTTTTAGATCAAAATGAATAAGGTTTCATGGACAGGGAAGACCTGATCCTAGATCAGCACTCCTACTCTTGATATGCTTGATACAGACGACCCCAGAAGTGTTTCAGCTGACCAGTTGAATAATCCTTGCTATATAAAGTGTGCTATGCAGTGATATATTAACAATTTCTGCTAACCCTCACCCTCTGTGTTGTCTGCAGGGGGGTGAGAATGTGAAGGGAGATGGAGTCCTGCGTCTCCTCCTCCAGCCTTGGGAGAGCAGGGAGGTGGCTGTGGTGTTCACCCCCTCCGAACACAAACCCACCACCACCATCCTGCTCATCAGGTACACTATGAAGTACACCTCTACATTTTGACACATGTTCTTAGAAATAGTCTTCTGATATTCATATTGTCATGTACATACAAAGGCAAAATGACCATATAAACAGTACTGTGAATAATTCCCCCCAGTTGTTGCCAGTAGTTGTAGTCTCTCGTGCATGCAAGATTTTGATATTAGCACTGATATTACACTAGTTGTTATTGCAGTACTATGCGAACACATTGCTTTTTACGTGATATTATTCCACATTTGTGGTTGTTTTTGTCAAAAATGTAGCCAAACTAGATGGCACCAGGTATTTTAATGACGTTTGCCAGATTTGAGTATGGTGCCATGTCCTGTGTGTCAGTTTTGGTGACTCGCTGCATTGGTGAACGTCTAGTCTCGAGTTGCCATTCTTTTCAAGTCTCGTCTGTCACTCTGCTGTTGGAGCGTGAGGAAGTGGAAGTCGGGGAGCTGAGTCTAGAGACTTACTTTCTCTTTCTCGCTCTCTCTCTTTCTTTTTCTCTCTTGGCCTCTCTCGGTCTCAGGAACAACCTGACAGTGTTTGACATGGTGACGGTGCGGGGCCATGGGGCCAAGGAGCTGCTGAGGGTTGGGGGCAAGCTGCCAGGCCCCGGGGCCTCATTACGCTTCAATGTCCCTCAGTCCACACTCATGGAGTGCCGAGACGGTGAGCCAACCACTCGGTTCATTTGATCATTTATCCACCATTCTCTCATTGAGATAAAATCTATTTTATGCTCCTAGTGGCAATCACAACAATCAGTGTGTTACTACTCAAAAATATATGATAGGGTTTGATTATATTGAATTTGAGGGCAGCAATATGTACTGTATATATCTAGAACTTATTAGATGTTTAACAATATTTGAATGCATTACTAATACAGTTCATTAGTCAAGGGAAATGATGGTACTTCATAGTAATGGCAAATAGAATTCAATACCTTTCAGGTTAATTGGTAGGATATCCAATTTGGAATTCAAACTCAATTATAAGGCCCTTGAATTTAAAACTAGTCTATTTAATCATTGCCTTACTAGTGGTGGTAGTTCTGCTGTACAACCTGTCATATTTTACATCCTATAATAAACTCATTTTAATGGCACAAAGCAGAATTTTTGTGAAAACGGGCAAATTTAGCGTGTCTTATCTGTGTGTTCTCCTACCTCGGCTAATTAATCATTGGTGGCGTACCAAATGTCACCCTATTCCCTTTATAGGGAAGTAATTGGTCAAAAGTAGGGACCTTGGTCAAAAGTAGTGTTATAAAAGGAATAGGGTGCCATTTGGGACTCAGCCTTTGTCTTGCTCTACTGTTCTTAAGAGTGTGTGGCTGGCTACTTTCATTTATTTCCTAAGTTCTTTATGCATCAAACAAAAAATACTCCCTCCCATCTTCCTACCAGGCCTGCACACCAACAAGCCTCTGTTTGCAATCCGGAAGAGCTTCAAGGTGGAGAACGCCGGGGAGCTTCCCCTAACGGTCATGTCCATGAACATCAACGGCTACAAGTGCCAGGGCTTCGGCTTCGAGGTGCTGCAGTGCAGGTCATTCAGCCTGGACCACAACTCCTCGTCCGAGATCACCATTGCGTAAGTCAAATGTCGGAAGAATGGATGCAGATTGTTGTTGTACCTTTTTTATGTGAACATATTTTGTGTTAACTCAACAGTAGTGTACATGTGTCAGGTTACTTTCAAGTGAAGGGTACAAAAAGTAAAGTAAAGTAATGAAAGAAAATTGATCTAACATTTGTGTATTAAGTCCGAACGTAAACATCAAGACGTTTGTATTGTTCAGTCAATAATGAGATTTTTTTGGGGACCTCATCTCCTTCTCTCCTTTCCCCGTCTCAACTTTTTTCTCTATCTCATCTTCTCTTTCTCTCCACTTCCCCCTCTTTCTTCCCTCTCTGGTTGTCTTCCCTCTCTCCCCTTCTCGTAATCTCCCCCACTTCCTTTTCACCCTCCACTTTTCCCCCTTCCCCTTCATCTCTCTCTCTCTCCCCTTCTCTTACTCCACGTTCTCCCTTCCCTTGTCTTACTCCACCTTCTCCCTCTCTCCTTTTCCACCCCCTCCTCTCTCCTTTTCCACCCCCTCCTCTATCCTTTTCTCTCCCCAACTCCCTCTCTCTCTTCACCCCTCTCTGCCTCCTCCAGGTTCACTCCAGACTTCACGTCGTCCTGGGTGATCCGGGACCTGACCCTGGTGACGTCCCGCGGCTCATCGTTCCCCTTCACCCTCAACGTGACGCTGCCCCACCACATGCTGCCCCTCTGTGCCCAGGTGGTGCCCGGCCCCAGCTGGGAGGAGACCTTCTGGGTGGTCACCCTCATCTTCACCTGGTCAGTGCCACCCCGAGACGCCTACACCAGTGCCATCTTTGGGTGATGAAGATCCAATGTCGTACACAGCTTCATGCATTTAATTTTTTACAGAAATCAAACGCTGCCACTGAAATGTACCGGTCTGTAAGTGATTTCAGGTTGGAAGACAATGGCTTTTGACTCCCCAACCAGATTACCAGTGTCTACTTCTTTCTGTGAAGTCTCAAACTGCCCCAAAGTTATGGCTTGTTCCCACAATCTTCCCAATCCTGTCTGAAATGCATAGTTTGCCCTTTTTAATCAATATGTTGACTTTTTTTCCCCCAGAATTTCAATTTGTTAGCACTGGTATCACCAATGAATAACTGCCCATATCCTCTCTCTCCTATCAGCTTCTCCTTGGCGGGCGTTTGTCTGATGGCTTTCCACCAGGCCCAGTACATCCTGACTCAGTTCTCCAGCCCCACCCCCCGGAGCAACCACAACTCTGTCCTGTCACGGGACAACTGCCCCGTCAACAACATCACCCCCAACGGAGTCAAGTAAGACTCTTTGGAATTCAAAATATATTTTACAAGAGACCTGTTTCCAATCAAATATTTGTACATAAAATCAACAGTTTTACATGGTTAATTGCCAATATAAAGGGTTATTAAAGTTAGATGTTTTGGTGGTATTTGATATAACACTCCAGTACAAGTGTTCCATCAACCATGTTGTAAAAGTAGCTGCATGTTATCTACATAAACCTGTTGAAGAACTGAACTGATTTTGTTCTTTAAATGAAGCTTGTCACCCATTTGATTAGCAGGTGATAATGCACTGATATGGGTTTACACATACACATTCTCTAACTGGTTGTTTTGTTGTTGTCCGTGTCCAGTAAAATGAAGGGCAGCTGCAAGACCTACGTGGACACCTGCCACAACTCTGACAAAGGAAAGGGCCGTGGCTCCCCGGCGGTGGCCAATGGCTCCACCCCTCGGCCCCAGCCCTTTTCCTCTTCCTCCTCCTCCTCCTCCTCCACCTCCAAGAAGGGTGCCTCCACCACCCCGTCCCAGCCGCAGAAGAAACACAAGGTGTCCGTTTACTACGGCAAGTACAAAAGCTGCTCCTCCGCCACAGCGGCGACGGCAGCCATGTCGACCGAGGAAGAGCGGGAACTAGACCTAATGCCCGACCTGGGAACCCTGGACCCCGACCTGAGCACGGACGCCTGCAACAACAATGAGCCCACGTTCCTCTGTCCGATCGACGTTAAGAAAACAATGACACAGCACTTTAAGGAAGCCCCCCCACAGAGTGCCGCCCATTGGGAGGACAGCAAGGGGCCGGCGGTGGTTATGTTTCCCGTGGAAACGCAGGCCGGCTTCCGCGACAATGTCACTGTGGGCCCGGGCCCGGGCCCCCGACCAGGTCTCCTGCTGTGCAGCCCCGTGACAGAGAAAGTGTGCGACCACCGTACACATTCACAGTTTCCAGAGAAGAGGGACACAACAGAGAAAAGGGACAACTCTGAGCTAGAGGTGAGAGAGACACACAGGGTGATCAATTGGCTATTACTTGGTTTTATTTGATAGCTTGCTCTGATTGATGCTTGTAGCCTGGTTTCTCCTACAGCTCTGTAGAGATTTTGTTGGTGTGCAGTCTAAGTACTTCAGTACAAAGTGAAAATGTGAATTCAATCTTTCTCTTGTTCTCTCTCCCTCCAGACCAGAGAGGATGGCAAAAGCCAGAGGAAGAAGGCAGAGAAGACAGAGGCTGGTGTCCCAGCCGGGAACAACAAAGCAAAGAAGAGTCGCAAGAAGAACACAGAGGGGGTTTCTGGGTACGTTGCATCTTCAAATCGATAGAATCTTGACAAATGGTTTGGTGCAGAATTCCGTTTGTAAAATCTATAGAAATGAAATGGACAGCACTCAAAGGACAATCTTCAATAAGTCAGTGCTTGCACTACACTTGGGATGAACCTCTTCATCCCACACAGATGTGATGCACCTTATTCACACCAAGGGCCATTGACCAAAAGTAAATGTTTTAATGTTAATATTTTCTAACTCGGTAGGAAATGAATTGGTGAATTTGATTTGATTTGATTTCAATTTGGGATTGATTTAGCTTTTTAAAGGATCAAACTTTAATTAGCTACCCCCACTAGCCGTTTATGGTAGAACATTCAGCTGTGTTTAAAGTCTGTAACCCTGTTGATTGTTGAATCACTTTTCAATGTAAAGACATTGAAAAGTGACATTGGTCTTCGCTGTTCCAACAGGCTACCAGAACACAGCCTGGTTATGATGTCAGTGCAGGAGAGGGAACCGGAGTGGAGAACGGGAGAACAACAACAGAATATGAACGGAACACGCACTCGGAACCGCTGCTCCACAGGAAAACCAGACGCACCAAAGCCCAGCCCCAACCCCGACAGCCCCCTCAAACAGAACGGTGGGTACACACACACACCAAGGTTTCCGTTAGGAAAATGTGGCGGCGGACATTTGACCGGCAACCTTTTAATTGACAGAACATTTGAGAAATTTGACGGACCCATATGCATTGGGTGCGTAACTGATTAGTTAGTCCACCCACGGTGCTCATAATGACAGAAATCACATTTAGATTATGGTCATTAATATTAACAGAACATGCATGTCAAGAATGAAACAATGTGCGGTCCTTCTTACCGAATTCTAATATGCACTTTGAAGATGTTAGAATAACTGTCCACATATACTTTTCCTCAGCCAACAAATGTGGTCCTCTGTAGCTCAGCTGGTAGAGCACGGCGCTTGTAACGCCAAGGTAGTGGGTTCGATCCCCGGGACCACCCATATACAAAAAAAATCAAAAATAATAATAAAATAAATGTATGCGCGCATGACTGTAAGTCGCTTTGGATAAAAGCGTCTGCTAAATGGCATATTATATTATTTATATTATAACAAGATGAGTAACGAACAGCAAAATCACTAGCCTATGTCAATCTACTATCCCCCATGGTAGAAAAGTGTACCTATTCTATTGGTCAGCTTGTCGAGAATGAGATGACCTATTCCAAACATACTTTGGGACAGTTGTGGGAAGATAGATCCCAAATTCATACAACCAGTAGGCCTAGGCTCCATAAAAATAAAAAATAAAACTTTAAAAAGCAATGAGTCTGAAGCAACAGATCAGAACGTTTAGCTGAAAATGTTGATAAACTTTTATTTCTTCACATTATAAGCACAGCAATGTGCAGAAGGCAGTAGGCTATGTGTGAATGTTTGTTCCATAATGCAGTTAGCGGGAAAACGCTGTCACCACACATGCAAGCGGTTTCATATTTTATAGGCCAAAAGCTGGCTATTACCGAATAACGGAAACCCTAACAAACTCAAAAAGCTGGAACGTCTATGGTTACAACCCTCAACTACTTGATAACCTGTGGCTATCACTGTAAGTTTGTGGCTAACTTGACCAAAGTTCAACTCTAACCTTAACACTCACCTAAACCATCATGTAAAAAAAGCCTTCTGCTGTGTCGGGGATGATCCGGACATCTCTAAGTGTATTTACACCTGACTGACCACAAGGAGGTGCTAAAGTGCAATTTCTTTAACAACACATTGACATGGTAGACATTAGAGTACAGATCCAGTTTTGTCACATTTTCAGAAACACTGGAATTCCCAATTAAATGTGATGGTAAAGACGAGAGGGAATGAAGTTAATAGATTTACATTTTATATAGAATATTGGACAGTCCTCAGCAGCTCTTTTCTTTTAATTTTACACAAACAGAAGGGAAGATAGGCAAGTGGGAAAACCATAGGAAGGATGGACATGGGGATTGAAGGGATTGAGCAGTATATTTGACTGGCCAGGAGTGTTACCGCTAGACCACGGGCATGCACAGTCCTCAGCATCTCTCTCCCTCATTACTCTTCTAGGTGTCTGTCTGGTGCGCCCACGGCGGAAGTGTGCGGAGCGGCGCGTGGCGTGCGAGTCGGGCTCAGACTCGGGCAGCTCATCGGGCAGCGTGCGGGCCAGCCGCGGCAGCTGGGGCAGCTGGAGCTCTGCCAGCAGCATTGAGGGAGACAAGGACCCCAGCGCCCCGCACCACCGCACACACCACTGCACTACCTCAGCCAGGAAATGTATGAATAAACATTTACATTTACATTTACGTCATTTAGCAGACGCTCTTATCCAGAGCGACTTACAAATTACACTACTGCAATATACATACACAACACACACACACACACACACACACTGCACTATATACAACGCACGCACACAAGCACACTCTTATCTATACATTGAGTATACAAAACATTAGGAACACCTGCTCTTTCCATTACATAGACTGACAAGTTGAATCCAGGTGAAAGCTATGAACCCTTATTGATGTCACTTGTTAAATCCACTTCAATCAGTGTAGATGAAGGGGAGGAGACAGGTTAAAGATGGATTTTTAAATTGAGACAATTGAGACATGGATTGTGTATGTGTGCCATTGAGGGTGAATGGGCAAGACACAATATTTAAGTGGCTTTTGAAAGGTGTATGGTAGTAGGTGCCAGGCGCCCCGGTTTGTGTGTCAAGAACTGCAACGCTGCAGGGTTTTTCACGTGTGTGTATCAAGAATGGTCCACCACCCAAAGGACATCCAACTGTGGGAAACATTGGAGTCAACATGACCCAGCATCCCTGTGGAATGCTTTCGACACCTTGTAGAGTCCATGTCCCGACGAATTGAGGTTACGAATTGTGGTGGTTCTTAGGGCAAAAGGGGGGTGCAACTCAATATTAGGAAGGTGTTCCTAGGGCTGTTGCGGTGACCGAATTACCGCCACACCGGCGGTCACGAGTCATGAAGGCAGTCAAATTCCACGTGACCATTTAGTCACGGTAATTCGGCTTCTCCAAGCTCTGATGCTGTTCATGGTCAGTAGTAGCCTACCAAACTTGCTAACTGCCTGGTACTCAGCGCTCTATTGTCCCTCTTATCACTGACATCAATGCAAATGTAATCGAAAATCTAATCAAACACTTGAGAGCCCATGAGCTCATGTTGCGCAACATTTCTATAGGCTATGCAATTGCGTGAGAAAACAGAGTGATGGCGTCTATTAAAAAGAGGAGGATCCAATCAGCTTTCTATAGGCTAGGCCTACTATATTTATTTCTCAACTCTCCTAATATTAAGCACATTGCTGTTCTTTACAACAGGAGTATAGCTCATTACTTTTTTCAAATCATCATTAGTCTCATCATGCAGCCTTAAAATGTATTACAAATCAAAACATATAGCCCAATGTTTGTAGAAAAACTAAAGTTACATTAATAACTCTAAATTAAGCATATAAGAGTACCTATTTCTTTGTTAACCGCTCAACACAGAATAGCCTCATGTGCGCACTGCCTCAAATTGATTGGAGAAAATATTTATATTTTATTCAGCGTTGTTCAATTGTATTCTTCATACTATAACATAGATTAATGCCACGGAATTCTAAGCTAATCTTGTCTGCTCCCGAGTGGTGCAGTGGTCTAAGGCACTTCATCGCAGTGCTAGCTGTGCCACTAGAGATCCTGGTTCGAGTCCAGGCTCTGTCGCAGCCGGCCGCGACCGGGAGACCCATGGGCGGCGCACAATTGGTCCAGCGTCGTCCAAGGTAGGGGAGGGTTTGGCCGGCAGGGATGTGGGTTCGTTTCCCACGGGGGGCCAGTATAAAAATAATATAATAAAATAAAAACGTCTGTATTCACTAACTGTAAGTCGCTCTGGATAAGAGCGTCTGCTAAATGACTAAAATGTAAATGTAAATGTAATGCTAAATGAACTAGTGTAGCCCACAGCCATATGGCATAGCCAGATCAGTACCTAACATAAGGACAACTCAGAGTATGCTATTCTGTTCTTCTGAAATAGACTACATTTTCTTCATATCATGCTTCTTTAGACCTGTCTAAAATAAATAATGGATTTATTGTGAAGGTGTAGGCTGTATTACATGGATTTATTAGACTTTTTAAAATGTGATGTTCCAAAGGTCTGCATCAGTGGCTTGTAGGCTATGTGGAAGGCAGGAGACGCTAAATGTGTTTGTTAATTAACGGTCAATTACTGTGAGACCGACAGTTATTTGCTTGACAATCACCGGCTGATGAAATTTCGTGACCACCACAGCCCTAGGTGTTCCTAATGTTTTGTACACTGTGTATACACTCCCCTCTCTCGCTACTGCAGCACCTCAGACAGGGTAAGTGTATACACTGTCACTTGCACTGCACTTATCAGGAAATGTGCCCCTAGAGCAGGGCTCCCCAACCCTGTTCCTGGAGAGCTACCGTCCTGTAGGTTTTCACTTTAACCGTAATCTAGCGCACCGTTAGTTAATAACAATAATATTTCACCTAGTCGGCTTGGGGATTTGAACCAGCGACCTTTTGGTTACTGGCCCAGCACTCCTAACCACTAGGCTACCTACAGGAAGGTAGCTCTCCAGGAACAGGGTTGGAGAACCCTGCCTTAGTCACAGATTAACTTTAGGGAATGTGTTTTTCTCCCTGGTCCCCACATATTGCTCCGTTCCCAATAGTTCTCTCTCTCCATCTCCCCTGTTGTTCTGTCTTTCATCAGCATAGCCATGTGTCTCCATTCCATCTCACACATGTGCTTCTCATCGAAATGTCCTCCTTTTACCCCAGAATAGTAGGTCCGGACCTAGGCTCTGGAGATCCATGGGCTGGGGGGGTTGGAAGTGGGACTGGAGACTCTACAGAGCACCGTGGTGCTGGGTTAGGTTAAGCCAGATGTTTACCTGCCCTTTGGCTCTGAGTGACTTTGTCGGCCTTGGCTAGGACTGAGATTCCCAAATTCCCCATCTCTGAATCCACCTCAGTGTACACCTCATCAGACATGGAAATGTTGCATCCGTCTTTCACCTCACCTGTTCTCCATCTCTCTTTTCCTCCACCTATTTCTTTCTCTCTCCCTCTTTCTCTGTCTACCTTTCTCTCACTCTCAGCTATCTATTTCCTGTGTTTTGAGGGGTGCAAAATCCACTTGTCACTTAAATCTCTTACTCTGGTGACTCTTTCTTACACTTGCTAGTGTTTTCTCATTGACATAAGGACCGCGGAAAAGTTTCTAATGACCTGTCAAACACACTAGTTTGGGCTGTAATGGGCTCAATGGAATACATTGGTTTTCCGTTGCATCTATAAGAACGCTAACACTATGTCTGGGATTTAACGCACCGCTCGACAGTTACATCACAAGAAAGATATCTTATTTCGATGAGTTTAGATTTATGTGCAATTGAAAAAAGTAATGATTTAGTTCAAATGTTTACAATTTAGAGGCACTGAAATGAAAGCAACTTGGAAAATTAACGCTAAAATTATAGTGATATGTCTAATCTCACAAACAATGTAAAGTATGTATTGAAAGGTGTAATCTAGAGCCAAGCGTTTTGATTTTAAAAACGCATGGTTATCCTTCTCTTGACACACTTGTTGAATTATGCAAGAGAACATGACAACGGTAATGAATAATGAATGAGCCGGTCTAGACAGTGCAGGTAGGCCTAGAGACAGAGAAAGTTTTTGGTGGTTGCAGCCATGTTCCACTCCTTTATATAAATGTATTAATGAATGCAAATACACCCAGGCAAATGAGGCACATAATATTGTTTATTTTATCACAAAGTATTTCAAAAAGATCTGAAAAAAGACATTTTACAATTAATGTAACACCAAAATGCCTGAGCTCCATTCATTATTTGTCCGTGCCAGTACAATGTTTAATGTGCTATAATTCAGTCAATATCTGATTGATTAAAACATTTCTAAAAGTTTGGAGTATTTTCACTGTTGCATTTATTATAATTGTTTTTTAAACCTTTTAAAGATTTCAATTAACATTACTACACCCACGCTCTCTCTCCCTCTCTGACACTGATATAGTAGAAAAGGGATGAATTAACTAACATGTTTTCATTATAAAGCAGGGTCAGAGTTGTGATTTGTTACTGTGTGTCTGTGTCCACAGGGGACTCCATGCAGTACGGCGTCTACCCAGCCGAGAGGGACTGCTACCAGACCATGAACTCCACCTACAAGGCCCAGAGGTACACACACACACATTAACTGATGTAATCGCACACACACATTAACACACACACACAGACTGATAAATACACACGTAAACACACACACACACATCAACCACATAGAATGGAAGACATACTCTTATGGTCATTTAGCAGACTATTTTATATAAAGCTACTTACAGTTCAACCCACAACTGTAGTGTGGCAAGCACGGCCATACTTTAACCAACTGAACCACTCTTATAGTGTTTCAAGAAGTATACTATCATTCTAAATGTCCTTACTGACAAAGACACTTTGATCCTATCAACCCTAATGGAGAAGTCAAAGTTCCAATAATAATGATTATTATTTATGTACATTTTTAAAGTGCTTTTTATTACACACAGAATCTCAAAGTGCTATATCTGTCCCCTGGTGTGCAGCATGAATAACCTGTACAGGAAGGAGCCTTGCCAAAGCCCAACAGAGCCTGCCCCAGTGCCCCCCAGCTTTGCTTCTGTAGCAGCCCGCATGGACAGAACCATGGGTGAGTGAAGTGCTCAGTCAATAAATGTTGACATACCTGTACATCAGAATCTGTGTGGAAAATGTATTGTCTAGTATAAATAGAAAGTTGATCTCAAAAAGGGAAGTGCTATAAAATCAGCATGCAAGGGTATTGTTTTGTTTGTCATTGTATTCATGCGTTTCGCGAATGAGTGCGATTGCTGTAAATGTTTGGTGTCGTAAATCGGGGGTGGCCAACCCTCTTTCTGGATTGCCAAGTATGCAGGCCTTTTCTCCAACCCTACTATAAAGCCTGTGTTACAGCTCTATGTTAATTGTTTCCCTCTTCTCTCTCAGATGTGGCGGGCCAGTATTTGCCTGAGGAGACGTGGTCGGCTCCCTCTGTCCCCCTCACCAATGAGTTCAGGTACAACACCTCAGACGCCGTGTCCTACGTACCTCAGGCCTCAGCCCCCGCTCCCTTCAACGGGTATGTCACTAAGCCGAGACAAAATGTACTAATTGTGTCTTTTGTACAATCATGCTGTAGCTTAGGAAGCCATTTTGATTGTTTGTCAGGCCATGTCGATCATACATCTATTGTATACAGTAATCATGTGCCTATGAACCAGAGTTATACTGTTAGCACTGAGGTGGTATGTCCTAGTAGGAAGTCGACTGTGCAGCTCACCCTGCACTATCAGCTCAAACATAAATAACATTTTTGTGTCTACCTTCTCATAAGCTTCCCAGTAAATCAAGAAAAACAATCAAGAATCCCAGAAAAGTGCTAAAAATAGCCTACATTAACATATGTAGCCTAAGAAACAAGGTTCATGAAATCAATAACTTGCTAGTAATAGATCACATTCATATTCTCTAAAACTCACTTAGATAATACCTTTGATACAGTGGTAGCAATACATGGTTATTACATCTACAGAAAATACAGAAATGCCAATGGGGGCGGTGTTGCAGAGCCACACTCCTGTAAAGCTTAGAGAGGATTTCATGTTAAATACTGTTGAAGTAATATGGCTACAGGTTCACCTGCCTCACCTAAAGCCTATTCTTGTGAGAAGCTGCTATAGACCACCAAGTGCTAACAGTCAGTATCTGGATAATATGTTTGAAATGCTTGATCATGTATGTGATATCAACAGAGAGGTATATTTTCTGGGTGACCTTAATAATGACTGGCTTTCATCAAGCTGCCCACTCAAGAAAAATCTTCAAACTGTAACCAGTGCCTGCAACCTGGTTCAGGTTATCAGTCAACCTACAAATTGCACAGGACTGAAATCATCAACATGTCTTGATCACATCTTTACTAATGCTGCAGAAATCTGCTTTAAAGCAGTATCCAAATCCATCGGATGTAGTGATCACAATATAGTAGCCATATCTAGGAAAACCAAAGTTTCAAAATATAGTGTATGAGGTCATACAATAAGTTTTGTAGTGATTCCTATGTTGATGATGTAAAGAATATTTGCTGGTCTGTGGTGTGTAATGATGAGCAACCAGACGCTGCACTTGACACATTTAGTAAATTGTTTATTCCGGTTACTAATAAGCATGCACCCATTAAGAAAATGACTGTAAAAACTGTTAAATTCCCGTGGATTGATGAGGAATTGAAAAATGTTATGGTTGAGAGGGATGTGGCAAAAGGAATGGCAAATAACTCTGGCTGCACTACCGATTTGGCAAATGTACTGCAAATTGAGAAATCATGTGACTAAACTGAATGAAAAGAAGAAGAAACTATACTATGAAACAAAGATAAATGAATGATAGAATGATAGTAATAAACTTTTCAGCACTTTAAATGTAATCAAGGGCAAAAAGACAAACTCAACTCCATCATTCATTGAATCAGATGGCTCATCACAAAACCCACTGATATTGCCAACTACTTTAATGATTTGTTTTCATCGGCATGATTAGCACACTTAGGCATGACATGCCAGCAACAAAAGCCAACACTACACATCCATGTATAACTGACCAAATTATGAAAGACAAGCATTGTAATTTTGAATTCTGAAAAGTGAGTGTGGAAGAGATGAAAAAATTGTTGTCTATCAACAATGACAAGCCACCTGGGTCTGACGACTTGGATGGAAAATTACTGAGGGTAATAGTGGACGATATTACCACTCCTATTTGCCATATCTTCAATCTAAGCCTACAAGAAAGTGTATGCCCTCAGGCCTGGAGGGAAGCAAAAGTAATTCCGCTATCCAAGAATAGTAAAGCCCCCTTTACTGGCTCAAATAGCCGATCCATCAGCCTGTTACCAACCCTTAGTAAACTTTTGGAAAAACTTGTGTTTGACCAGATACAATGCTATTTTACAGTAAACAAATTGACAACAGACTTTCAGCACGTTTATAGGGGAGGACATTCAACATGCATGGCACTTACACAAATGACTGATAAAAAGATTGTGGGAGCTGCTATATTGTGGATAAAGAGTTACCTGTCTAACAGAACACAGAGGGTGTTCTTTAATGGAAGCCTCCAACATAATCCAGGTAGAATCAGGAATTCCCCATGGCAGCTGTCTAGGCCCCTTACTTTTTCCAATCTTTACTAATGACATGCCACTGGCTTTAAGTAAACCCAGTGTGTCTATGTATGCGGATGACTCAACACTTTACACGTCAGCTACTACAGCGAGTGAAATTACTGCAACACTTAACAAAGAGTTGCAGTTAGTTTCAGAGTGGGTGGCAAGGAATAATTAGTCCTAAATATTTCAAAAGCTAATAGCATTGTATTTGGGACAAATCATTCACTAAACCCTAAACCTCAACTAAATATTGTAATGAATAATGTGGAAATTGAGCAAGCTGAGGTGACTAAACTGCTTGGAGTAACCCTGGATTGTAAACCATCATGGTCAAAACATGTTGATGCAACAGTAGCAAAGATGGGGAGAAGTCTGTCCATAATAAAGCGCTGCTCTGCCGCCTTAACGACACTATCAACAAGGCAGGTCCTACAGGCCCTAGTGTTGTCGCACCTGGACTACTGTTCAGTCGTGTGGTCAGGTGCCACAGAAAGGGACATAGGAAAATTACAATTGGCTCAGAACAGGGCAGCACGGCTGGCCCTTAAATGTACACAGAGAGCTATGCATGTCAATCTCTCATGGCTCAAAGTATAGGAGAGATTGACTTAATCACTACTTGATTTTGTAAGCAGTATTGGCATGCTGAATGCACCGAGCTGTTTGTTTTAAACTACTAGCGCACAGCTCGGACACCCATGCATAACGCACAAGACATGCTACCAGAGGTCTCTTCACAATCCCCAAGTCCAGAACAGACTATGGGAGGCGCACAGTACTTCATAGAACCATGACTACATGGAACTCTATTCCACATCAGGTAACTGATGCAAGCAGTAGAATCAGATATGTTTTTTTATAAAGAATACACCTTATGAACAGCGGCGACTGTGAAGAGACACACGGGCACAGACACGCATACACATGATAACACACGCACTCTACACACGCGTATGGCTTTTGTATTGTAGATATGTGGTAGTAGAGTAGTGGCCTGAGGGCACAGACTTAATGTGTTGTGAAAAGTAATGTCATGTAATATTTGTAATTGTATGTAACAGCCTTAATGTTGCTGGACCCCAGGAAGGCAGCAGCTAATGGAGATCCTTAATAAATACAAATGTTTACCCCTGTGATGTGGTCATCTGTCAAGTGATATCATTTTCAATTGTGAAATGTGTATTAGCTAATTTACGATTTTGTGTTTTCGTTAATGTGTGTTTGTGTTCTTGAACAGCTTCCCTTGGAACAGTGCCAACAGCCAATGTAACAGCCCATACGCGTACTGTGACCAGGGCAACTACATGTCAGCAGGTAGGCATCAAATCTACTGTGTTATTGTGTGTAAAATGTTTTATACAGGTATCCCTTGAAAAAAGGCTTTTGTTGTCAATGGGACAACCTGGTGAAATATCATGGGAAAAACACTTACCATTGTGTCCTTACCATCGGTCCGCAGGCAACACCAACTTCCACAACAGTTTTCCATGCCAGCCAGAGCGCCAGACTGTAGCCTACAACCACCAGCCCAGCTGGAGCGAGGAGTGTTCCCAGGAGGCTCCCTCGACCTGGGATACAGCCGGCTGTGTGGGCAGCAAGGTAAACCCCCGGGACCCGCTGCTGGCTCCATTCATTTACATTTTAGTAATTTAGCAGACGCTCTTATCCAGAGCGACTTACAGTTATTGAGTGCATACATTTTCATACTGGCCCCCCGTGGGAAACGAACTCACAACCCTGGCGTTGCAAGCGCCATGCTCTACTAACTGAGCTACAGGGGACCATTTAACCTAATCCCCCTAATATCTATCATTACTTTCCCCCTGTCTGCCTCAGACAATTACCTAGTCCTAACCACTTGACTTTGTACCAGGTTTACTAAGCGTCTGCACCAAAGACCAAGCTAAAACTAGAAACGTCCTTTATTTACACTTAAGATTCATGTTTTATTTCAAACCTTTATTTTGCCCTTTTGATCTGTCCCCGATGTTTAGTCTGTCCCCAATATTTAATTCCCTGTGAATAAAGCCATGTGCAAACGCTTAGTAAATCTGTCTCAGTAAAGTTTAGTATTTAATATTATATATTTATGATAATAATATAAAGGATTGTTTGAAATTATTTAAGTGGATAATGAATGTGAGTGTTATTGTAACTCATCTGAATCTGTGAAGCTACAGTTTTGTTGACTGTCTGTTTTCTGAAACGCCCTCGGCCTCTGGAACCTCTGTTTTTCCCTTTTGGTGTGCTGTCTGCGGTTATCACATTTAACATCACAATCTAACTGTGTGATTTTATAACAAAGCAAATAGAGCTTAGAAAATAGGAACTGCAACTTCTGTGGTTTGAATGGGAATCTAGGGAGTGAGGCTTTGTCTGCTTCTCTTGCGTGGACAATTCCACTTCACAAACTACCGACCATGGGTCTGGCCTCAGCATGGGTCAATACAATGTAGGTCATAGTCTTTCGGTTAGGCTTTATTTTAGAGACCATTGTTTACCTGTTATTTAGACAAACCATTGTCACTGACCGCTTGATGACATAGATGATACCTTTCTTTTCCTAATTCTTGGTAAAAGTCACATACAGTGGGGAAAAAAAGTATTTAGTCAGCCACCAATTGTGCAAGTTCTCCCACTTAAAAAGATGAGAGAGGCCTGTAATTTTCATCATAGGTACACGTCAACTATGACAGACAAAATGAGAAAAAAAATTCCAGAAAATCACATTGTAGGATTTTTTATGAATTTATTTGCAGATTATGGTGGAAAATAAGTATTTGGTCAATAACAAAAGTTTCTCAATACTTTGTTATATACCCTTTGTTGGCAATGGCACAGGTCAAACGTTTTCTGTAAGTCTTCACAAGGTTTTCACACACGGTTGCTGGTATTTTGGCCCATTCCTCCATGCAGATCTCCTCTAGAGCAGTGATGTTTTGGGGCTGTCGCTGGGCAACACAGACTTTCAACTCCCTCCAAAGACTTTCTATGGGGTTGAGATCTGGAGACTGGCTAGGCCACTCCAGGACCATGAAATGCTTCTTACGAAGCCACTCCTTCGTTGCCCGGGCGGTGTGTTTGGGATCATTGTCATGCTGAAAGACCCAGCCACGTTTCATCTTCAATGCCCTTGCTGATGGACTGAGGTTTTCACTCAAAATCTCACGATACATGGCCCCATTCATTCTTTCCTTTACACGGATCAGTCGTCCTGGTCCCTTTGCAGAAAAACAGCCCCAAAGCATGATGTTTCCACCCCTATGCTTCACAGTAGGTATGGTGTTCTTTGGATGCAACTCAGCATTCTTTGTCCTCCAAACACGACGAGTTGAGTTTTTACCAAAAGGTTCTATTTTGGTTTCATCTGACCATATGACATTCTCCCAATCCTCTTCTGGATCATCCAAATGCACTCTAGCAAACTTCAGACGGGCCTGGACATGTACTGGCTTAAGCAGGGGGCACTGCAGGATTTGAGTCCCTGGCGGCGTAGTGTGTTACTGATGGTAGGCTTTGTTACTTTGGTCCCAGCTCTCTGCAGGTCATTCACTAGGTCCCCCCGTGTGGTTCTGGGATTTTTGCTCACCGTTCTTGTGATCATTTTGACCCCACGGGGTGAGATCTTGCGTGGAGTCCCAGATCGAGGGAGATTATCAGTGGTCTTGTATGTCTTCCATTTCCTAATAATTGCTCCCACAGTTGATTTCTTCAAACCAAGCTGCTTACCTATTGCAGATTCAGTCTTCCCAGCCTGGTGCAGGTCTACAATTTTGTTTCTGGTGTCCTTTGACAGCTCTTTGGTCTTGGCCATAGTGGAGTTTGGAGTGTGACTGTTTGAGGTTGTGGACAGGTGTCTTTCATACTGATAACAAGTTCAAACAGGTGCCATTAATACAGGTAATGAGTGGAGGACAGAGGATCCTCTTAAAGAAGAAGTTACAGGTCTGTGAGAGCCAGAAATCTTGCTTGTTTGTAGGTGACCAAATACTTATTTTCCACCATAATTTGCAAATAAATTCATTAAAAATCCTACAATGTGATTTTCTGGATTCTTTTTTCTCATTTTGTCTGTCATAGTTGACGTGTACCTATGATGAAAATTACAGGCCTCTCTCATCTTTTTAAGTGGGAGAACTTGCACAATTGGTGGCTGACTAAATACTTTTTTTCCCCACTGTAAGTGGTACTCCATTGTATTGAATTATTTTCTAACAAGAACCAGAAAGTAAATACCAAAATACTAGCGGTGACAGGGCTGTAAGATGACGCTTTTATGCTTATTTTTATCAAGATCCTGACCACCTCCATTATCACCAAACATGTCTTGTGTGCAATGTTCCCTCTACTTTCTTTCGGCACTGAGCAAATTTTTGGTCAGCTGAGCGCAAACTTGAACGTTGTGAAAATTCTGTGCAACTTCCAGCGTGCGTTTACTGTGAACACTTGAGGGTGTACCCGCTTTAAGTTGCAGTTTTAAGTGGCCATGTAGGCTGCTGTGGCTATTTGATCATAATGTAGGCCTACCAGAGTGGCCTACCATAAAAAACAATGTAGAAAATGCATCCCATAACATTTTAACATGGAAATAGCAGTTATATCATTCAGCCTACAGTAGCAGCAAATGTGTGGCATTCAATGTAGGTCTACAGTCCATGAGACTTTTTTTAAAAACATTCAGGGCTTTACATTAACCTGTTTATCCACTTGTCCTTCAGACAAGGAGGTGACTGAAAATGTTGTTGTTTGATGCAAGAAACCACTTTACAAAATAAAATGCATTATTATTCCCACACCATTATTACAGAGAATCAGACTAATAATGCTACCCTCTCCCTATTTGCTACTTAGCTTATTCAAGCCTGTCTCAAAATACAACACTGCCACTTTATGACAAAAAAAGCTCTTTACCTGACTCGCTTTTCAAAGATGTCTAGAAATGTATACGTTTTGTGCTCTTGTAGGAAGCAATCACTCCCCTATTGCTGGCTACAAATGATCTATAACTGGGCTAATAACTCCCTAACAAGCAAAGGATATGAACAAAATGTGCACGTGGGTACATGCAGCTCTCACTTTGATCTCAAAACAAGCGCATCTACTCACGGCCACTCATGCTGTAAACACAGTCCAGTTCAAAGTAAATGGCACAGATCCATATATGGCAATGGTCTATTTGCATATAGACCTTCTGCAGCGCTGATTGTTTATGCCGCACTGGTCTGTGTAGAGTATGGGCTGAGTAGTGCGTATCAATGCAATAGAATCCTACTCCGATGCGTTCTGCCTACAACAAAATATCTTGCATAGTTCGTTTTGTTTCGGTATGTTGCATTGAAAGTGGCTAATATTGAGTTGATTCGATCACAATTGCCACAGTAAAGGGAAACGTTGATTAGTTTTAACAGGGATAATTCTAGAACAGTGGTCACCAATCTTTTCTGAGTCAAGATCAATTTGAGTCAAAATGCAAGCTGAGATCTACCGCTAAGATTTTTTTTTTACATGACTTAAAAAACATAAAACTATGCAACATTAACCAATTTAAAACAGTACTGTAGCAATGAGGTTTGTGCAGTAAGCTATAGGCCCAATATGTAATGACCGAATATTGGCTTTGCTTGAATTGCCCTGCCAATGCATTGTTGTTCGGGTCTTTTTTTTTTTTTTTTGAGGTAAGCTATATGATCACACCAGTAATAGATATGTTGTTTTATTACTTGTGAAGAACAGCTGAGTGAGCACACATTTAAATAATTTACTTTTTTATTTTTTACTGGGCTGATGGTGCCTGCATCTGATGGTCTGTCTCAGCGGAGGGAGAGAGCGAGCAGCAGACTGAGGGTCCGCCTCTCAACATCCCTCCGCTCTCCCTTTTCTCCACTGACACTGACCAAAAAGGGACACCGTCTTCCAGATGATTGCGAAACCCGAGTCGCACCGCATTATTTCTGCCTCATGCACATATTTGTTACTTCTATGAACAGAGAAAGTGAAATATTCCACGATATAAAAAAAAGACCCAAGCCGCTAATAATAACAACGCAAGCCTATAGATGCACTTTCCTACTCATTCATTACTGCTGCAGTGCTTGTAGTAGCGCTTAGTGGAAATAGGAGGAACGTGCATTTTATGGCTTATAAAATTGTTGACAGTGCTGAGGAAGAACTTAAACATGAACTCACTCATAAACCGCATCTCTTTGCTGTATTTGTTGACAGCCTCTCTCTAGTCATGGTTTTAAACGTTTTTAAATCTCACAGTATCAATTTTACTGTAGGTTTCTTTTATGCCTGCTACATTACTGCAGACACGGTCATCTGAGCCATCCGATTGGCCAGCGGTAGGCCTATAGTGCACTTGATTTGCTCTTTGGGCCCGCCGGGAAGGCAGACTTTGTACCTTCAGACACATGAAATGGTTAAAAATGGCAACAGTTCTAGAGGGAACATTGCTTGTGTGTATATAGGAAATTCAAACACTGCTTCTCATGAACTTTACTTTTAGATTTTTTAATTTATTTTGTAAAATAAATGGTGGCATATCTTTTCTAAACCACATTTTGTTTCTCTCTCTCTCTCGCTCTGTTCCCCCTTAGCCATATTTCCCCGGCACCAGGAGCCTGTCCCCCATGTCCAGTCTATTCGGTTCCATCTGGACCCCCCAGAGTGAGCCGTACCAAAGCCACTTCCAGCCCGAGCGCTCAGCCCCCATGTCCCCGGTGTCCCCCATCTGCCCCATCACCCCGCCTCACGCCCCCTTCAACCGGGAGCCCGGGGGCATGTGCCGCCCCAAGCAGTACTCCAGCTTCAACCCCTTCGGCCCCCACATGAACCTGGACATTTGGAACTCCTCGTCCAACCGCAGCTCAAACTCACAGCTGTCCAACGACTCGGGCTACTGCGGCGACGTTTAATAAAAACCCGGCATAACCTGACGACAACAAACAAAAACAATGCTATAAAAGAAAGGAACAAAAAAATGAATGTGCTTTTATCGATAATGGGGGAAGAATGTGAATATTCCTTTACTTTTATGTTCCTTTTTTTTCAAACGTTCAATGTTGTGAAAGGTTAAGCATTTGTTGTATATTTTTCTAGATGTTTTGCAGTTTTGATCATAGAAAATTAAAAACGTTTTGTACTTGATGTCTTGTTTGCTTTGTCCCCAACGCTACAACTATTTAGAATATGGCAGTAACAGAGGGACCGCATAAGCTTGTTATCTTTGCCATCCATCAAAATCACTTTCATACAGCAGTTTCCACCGCTTTACAAAAACAATTATAACCAGAAAATGTCAGAGAATTAAAATGTACACCAGGTGACGACCTAATAATATACAGTGAAACTAAGTGAAATATAGACCAAACCAAGTAATCAATTGATTCATATCACTGCACAATTGATGTCAATCAATTAAAAGTCAGTTTATAAAAGTGACATTTTTAAGATTCTAGGATGAGAATATTCGTTGTTGATCTTCGAACACTAATTGAACTATACTGAACAAAAATATAAACACAACATGCAACAATTTCAACGATTTTACTGAGTTACAGTTCATATAACGAAATCAGTCAATTTAAATAAAATCTTTAGGCCCTAATCTATGGATTTCACATGACTGGGCAGGGGTGCAGCCATGGGTGGGCCTGGGAGGGCATAGGCACACCCACTTGGGAGCCAAGTCCACCCACTGGGGAGCCAGGCCCAGCCAATCAGAATGCATTTTTCCCCACAAATGGGCTTTATTACAGACAGATATACTCCAGTTTCATCAGCTGTCGGGGTGGTGAGGCCTTTTATTGTACCCAGCACAAGGTGCACCTGTGTAATGATCATGCTGTTTAATCAGCTTCATGATATGTCATACCTGTCAGGTGGATGGATTATCTTGGTAAAGGAGAAATGCTAACGAACTGGGACGTAAACAAATTTGTGCTCATAATTTGAGAAAAATAAGCTTTTTGTGCTGATGGAACATTTCTGGGATCTTTTATTTCAGCTCATGAAACATGGGACCAACACTTTACATGTTGCGTTTATATTTTTGTTCAGTATAAATCAGAAATAACACTTGAAAAAACCAGTCCCCATGTTTCACTCTGGCTTCACTTCCTCTTTTGAGTCAATGGAGTGTTCCATACTGTTGGACAGAGAAAGGGGGAAATACTATGCTCACTATTTGGCATAGTTTGCCTGGCTACCCAAACTCCTTGCTACGGCCAAACGCTACGCCACGGACGTTAGTTTCTTATCCGCAATGAGTCTGGATCTGAGTTCTCCCCCACGATTTCTTGAATGCAAACACATTCTAACCTTTCTGATTGGTCCCAGAAACGTATGGGCAATGGCATCGTGGCACACAAAAGGTGATTCACAAATGCTGTTTAGCCTACATTTTATTAAGCCGAATAACCATTCCATTGGACAGTATATTTCTTGCAGGAACAGCAGCTCCAAGGGAATTTGGGACAGTCAAATTCTCACTGACCGGTAAGGGGGACTCGGAACACATTTTAGAAGACGGACCACTCTTATGTTTGTTTAAATCAAATGATTTAACACAAGGAACCCAGTGGTTTATTTTGCTCTACATTTCTCAAGTTGTAATCATTTAAAATAATTGTTATAGTTGTATATACACTGGCCAGTTTATTAGGTACACCACCCTGTTCACGAAAATGGTTCGCTCCTACAGACAGTGAGTCACGTGGTAGTGGCTTGCTATATAAAGCAGGCAGACAGACATCGAGGCATTCAGTTACTGTTCGATTGGGAAAAACAAGTGACCTAAGCAATTTTGAGCGTGGTATGATTGTCGGTGCCAAGCACTGGAACCAATGTATGTCAGAAACGTCCGGCCTCCTGGACTTTTCACGTATGACAGTGTCTAGGGTTTACCGAGAATGGTGTGACAAACAAAAAACAGTCAGCGGCAGTCCTGTGGACGAAAACAGCTCGTTGATGAGCGGTCGTAGAGAATGGCAAGAATCGTGCAAGCTAATAGGCGGGCCACAAACAGGTAAATAACGGCGCAGTACAACAGTGGTGTGAAGAATGAAATCATGGAGCGCACAACTCGTCGGTCCTTGTCACGAATGGGCTATTGCAGCAGACGACCACACTGGGTTCCACTCCTATCAGCTAAAAACAAGAAGTGGCACGTGAAAAAAATAAACATCGCCTTGTCTGATGAATCCCGCTTCCTGTTGCGTCATGCTGATGGCAAAGTCAGGATTTGGCGTAAACAGCATGATCCCATGGCCACATTCTGCCTGGTGTCAACGGTCCAGGCTGGTGGTGTAATGGTGTGGGGAATGATTTCCTGGCACACATTAGGTCCCTTGATACCAATTTGAGCAACGTGTCCATGCCCCAAATAATTCAGGCTGTTCTGGAGGCAAAGGGGGGTCCGGCTCGGTACTAGATGGGTGTACCTAATAAACTGGCCACTGAGTGTATAGCTAGCTGTATGTTATATCTTACAACCTAGTTATAATCTGAATAATTGGTTACACTTATGAATAGCCCATTTTAAATGCTTATTTTCATCATGGATGGTCAGTCCTTGCTTCTGTAGCTCTGTCAATGAATTTGAGTGGTAACATTTCTCCAGCCCCATCCGTCAGAAGAAAGAAAGCTTTCTTGAGGAGCTTGAGTTCCATGGCAGTGCTCTAGAGGTCTATGAAAATGGTAGTTTAGAGAAAATTGGACCTGTTGGCAGTGTAACACTTCGTCTAAACAATCAATATCAGAGAAAAACGTTCTTGGTTTAAAACAGGGTTCCCCAACTGTCCAAATTTGGCCCTCGGGTGGTTTTATTTGTACCCCCAAGTTTTATGAGCAATTTAAAAATATATATATATAAAGGACAATTGGGGGGGGACATAAAAGACTTGAAAAACACCAATCTGCTCCAAGTGATTTTTATTTAAAATATCTGTTCCCAAGTATTCCCACGCATAATAGAGATAGTGTACAAATGTAAGCAAGGTTTAAAATGATTATGTTTTAGTGAAACATTCTATCTGTTCGGGCTTCTTGCGGTCAATTTGTATTCTACAAATTATTTGTAATTATGTTCCGGCCCCCCCGACCGTCCACTCAAGAAAAAATTGGCCCGCGGCTGAATCTAGTTGATGATCCCTGGTTTACAACATTATGTTGGATAGTATCGGTGATCAATAGTGTAGTTCACACCACTCCTTGTGTAACCTCTGAGGATGTTTCCAGGCTGGAGTATATGGACATTAGTGTAAACTTATTCAATGATCAAACAATGCAAGAGATGCTGGGCTATGGCAAGGGTGTACTTTGGGGACTTAGGACCCTGAACGTCAGCAGAAACACTCTGCAAACCCTCAACAATCACCTTTTCACGAAACTGGACAAGTTGACCACCATCGACTTGAGTGGGAACGTTTTCCATAGCATACCTGGCAGCTTACTGAACATCTCGTCCTCCCACTTAACAAAGGCAACCCTTTGCACGTTCTTGATATAAGCGACAATGACCTGACTGTGTTTAACATTGAACTTCCTCTCCTTACTGAGTTGTACTTCTCTGGCAACAAGATCTTGAGTTTGATGGATGGAAAGTTGGATCCTTGTCTGGAGGTTCTCTCCATTCGCAACAATGCCCTTTGCTTCTTTAGCCGTGAAGACTTGGAGGGATACAACAAACTAAGGGTTCTGGAGGCTGGTACCAACACATTTGTATGTTCGTGTGACTTTGTGGCTTTCATGCAAGATGACACGGGACACCTACTCACCTTAGTAGATGGGTCTGGGGCCTACGTATGCGAGTCACCTGACGCGGTGAGAGGGATGCCCGTCATAGACGCTCGGCTATCAGTGTTTGAGTGCCATGCAGCAGTATTGCACTAGCATTCTCATGGTCTTTCTGGAGTTCTGTGTTACAATTTCGATGCCCTGTGGTACCTCAAAATGACCTGGGCTTGTTTGAGAGCTAAAAGGAGGCCAGTTCTCAAGAGGCGACGTTGGCTACGACGCCTTTGTACCCTATAGTGAGAGAGACTCTGGGTGGGTGGAGGAGCATCTGGTCCCAGAGCTTGAGCAAGTGCAACCGCCATTACGCCTCCACAAGAGGGACTTCCTGCCCGGTGGGTGGATCTTGGACTCATGGACGCCATAGAGAAGAGTCACAGGACACTCTTTGTCCCCACTCTTTGTCCTCTCCCAGAAATTTGTAAGGAGCGATTGGTGTAAGTACGAGCTGGACTATACCCGCTTCCAACTCCGATACAAAGTGTTTTTTCTCAAAGTTGCCAGGATGTCACGTGCATCACACTTATAAATCAGTACACTTGTGACAACCTAAGCATTACGGAACCTCAAATAAGCCATCAAACTAGCAATTCATTTTTATCTTGACTAAATTCGGCAATCTCTCATTGCCCCCCATACAAAAACTTGTCACTTCTCCCCCGATTGCTCAGTTTGGCCGGGCGGCCAGCTCTAGGAAGAGTCTTGGTGGTACCAAACTTCTTCCATTTAAGAATGATGGAGACCACTGTGTTCTTGGGGACCTTCAATGCTGCAGACATGTTTTGTACCCTTCCCCAGATCTGTGCCTCGATACAATCCTGTCTCGGAGCTCTACGGACAATTCCTTCGACCTCATGGCTTGGTTTTTGCTCTGACATGCACCGTCAACTGTGGGACCTTATATAGACAGGTGTGTGCCTTTCCAAATCATGTCCAATTAATTTACCACAGGTGGACTGCAATCAAGTTGTAGAAACATCTCAAGAATGATCAATGGAAACAAGATACACCTGAGCTCAATTTCGATTATCATAGCAAATGGTCTGAATACTTATGTAAATAAGGTATTTCCGTTTTTTATTTGTAATAAAAAATTCAAAAAACCTGTTCGCTTCGTCATGATGGAGTGTTGTGTATAGATCTATGAGTAAAACAATAATTTCATCAATTTTAGAATCAGGCTGTAATGTAACAAAATGTGGAAAAAGTCAAGGGGTCTTAATACTTTCTGAATGCACTGTATATAAATAGGCCTGTTTAATTTTGTCTGACTTGCCATTCCAAATTAAATTGAATATTTTCAGCTCATATAATTTAAAAAAACAAGTCGTTAGGTGTAGGCAGGGCCATAAGCAAATAGATAAACTGGGAGGTATGACTTAAGGTAATCAGGGTGATTTTTCCACAAATAGACAGGTATTTTCCTTTCCATGGTAGCAAGATGTTATCTATTTTTGCTAACTTTCTATTAACAATGTATGAGTCATTTCTTTCTTTCGGGATACGAATGCTTGGTCAGTATTTGTATTAAACCATTCCCTTCTCTAAACTGATTACTCATTTCCTGTAACGATCCCGGCGGTCTGAGTCGGGTCCTGTCTGGTGACGAGTGTTTCTGGTCGTAGCTCCTGTTTCCCGAGGGTTCGGGAACGCTCCGGGGAGCGCTCTTGTTTCCGCACCTGCTTCCCATCAGCAATCGGCACACCTGGGCCTAATCATCACCCTTCTTAGGGGTCTGGCCCAACATCCAGTTCCTGCCGGATCGTTAGCCATGAACAGTATGTTTTGCCGGCGTATTAGCCTCAGTACTAGAGTTAGTGTTTGTTGTTTTGTTGCACCCTGTTGACCTGCCTGGTACTTACCTCCGTTTTTGTTCTCCCCACAGTCACTCGCCCGGAACCTCTACCCAACCTCTGCCTGATGGTCGGCGGCTGCCGAGCCATCATCGGATCAACCACTGGACCCTCTACAACTCCTCCACGCCGCCGCTCTGTTCCCTGGATTATTCCCCTTCACCCTTGGTTCAGTAAATAAACACTCACCTTTTGACACCACTTACCTTGTCCTGGTCTGCTTCTGGGTTCTGGCTTAGTAAACCGTGACAGAACGATCCGGCCAGTAATGAACCCAGCGGACCTGGACTCTGTTCGCCATGCTATTACCCAGCAGGAGAAGATGTTGGGCCATCATAGCACGGTACTACAGGAGATCGCGTTGTCAGTTCGGAACCTTTCTACCGGTCTGACGGAGGTCCAGAACCAACGCAAGTGGCCGGTGGAGGATCCACTACCGGTTTCATCCATCTCGCCTGCCGCTTCTGAAGCTGTGGCCATCCGTGAGCCCAAGGTTCCGACGCCGGATAAATATGAGGGGGAGCTGGGAAGATGCCGTTCCTTCCTTATGCAGTGTGGACTAGTGTTCGATCTACAGCCCTACTCTTATGCCACAGACAAGGCTAGGATAGCCTTTGTGATTGAGTTGCTGCGTGGTCGTGCGCTGGAGTGGGCTTCAGCCGTTTGGGGAACGACAGGATCCCTGCATGGCTTCATACCAGGGGTTCACGGCCGAGATGAGGAAGCTCTTCGACCATTCCGTCCGAGGGAGGGACGCAGCTAGGCGCCTGTTTTCGCCGCCAAGGAACTCGCAGCGTGGCCGACTTCGTGATTGAGTTCAAGACGTTGGCTGTGGAAAGTGGGTGGAACGAGGAGTCTCTGCAAGCGGCCTTTTACCAGGGTCTGTCGGAGCAGCTCAAGGATGAGTTGATCTCCTATCCGGAGCCTAGTGACCTGGACAGCTTGGTAGCCTTGTCCATTCGGGTGGATAATCGAGTCCGAGAGCGAAGGAGGGAGAAGCAATGGGGTCCGTCCAATCGATCAGTTTCTCAGTTCCCAGTCGGGTCGGGTGGTGGACCAGAACACATCGATCATTCTCCACCACAGTGGATTAGTGGAGAGGTCCTCTCTCCCCGATTCGGAACCCATGCAAGTGGGGCGGCACGGGTTAACCAAGGAGGAGCGTCAACATAGACGTAAGACCAACTGCTGCCTCTACTGTGGTAGCTCGGGACATTACATCTCCACTTGTTCCCGGCGGTCGTCAAACTGCCCGGCTCGCTAAGGTTGGGAGGACTTTTAGCGAGCCAGTTTCAACCTCTCAGTACCTCTGTCAGACCCCGCTTCCGGCTACCCTTGTGAACAGGAATCAGAGCTTAGCGCTTAACGCTTTTGATCGATTCAGGTGCCGATGGAAGCTTTCTTGATGCCGAGTTGGTGGAACAGCTGGGGCTTTCCAAGGAGCAATTGCCGGAAGCCATTGAAGCGACCACTCTGAACGGCAGTAGTCTGGCACGTATCACGATGAGGACTGAACCGGTTAAGATGCGGTTGTCAGGGAATCATTCTGAGATGATTTCATTTTTTCATTCTGCCGTCTTCCCATGTTCCTCTGGTCCTTGGATACCCCTGGCTGAAGGAACACAATCCCACGTTCGATTGGGTGACGGGCAAGGTAACGAGTTGGAGCCTGGATTGTCATGCTAACTGTCTCAAGACTGCCTGCCCCCATTCGGTTCCCAGTCAGGTGATTGAGGCTAAACCTCCAGATTTGTCCCTGGTTCCCGAGACATATCACGATTTGGGGGAGGTTTTCAGTAAGCAGAAGGCTCTGTCACTCCCTCCCCACCGACCATATGATTGTGCCATCAACCTGGTCCCTGGAGCTGTCTACCCCAAGGGAAGGTTATACAGTATCTCCCGACCTGAACGTGAGGGGGCGTTGGAGACCTACATCAAGGAGTCCCTAGCTGCTGGTCTCGTTCGTCCTCGTCATCACCCCTGGGGGCAGGATTCTTCTTTGTGGGTAAGAAGGATGGCTCTCTTCGACCATGTATTGACTATCGGGGGGTTGAATGACATCACGGTCAAGAACAAGTATCCCCTGCCCTTGATGAGTTCTGCCTTCGACTCCTTACAGGGTGCTACGGTGTTCACCGCAAGTTAGACCTACGCAATGCGTATCACCTGGTCCGGATCAGAGAGGGGGACGAGTGGTTGACGGGTTTCAATACACCGATGGGGCACTCCGAGTATCAGGTGATGCCGTTTGGACTGACCAATGCTCCAGCGGTATTCCAGAGTATGGTGAACGACGTCCTGAGAGATATGATCGGTCTCTTCGTGTTTGTTTACCTGGATGACATTCTGATCTTCTCGAAGGAACCTTCCGACCACGTCCAGCATGTCCGGCAGGTTCTGCAGCGATTATTGGAGAATCGCCTGTTCGTGAAGGCCGAGAAGTGCGAGTTTCACGCCCACACGACATCCTTTCTCGGGTACATCATCTCCAGGGGTGAGATTAGGATGGACCAGGAGAAGGTTAGAGCGGTTCTGGAATGGGCCCAGCCCGGTACGAGATTGCAGCTCCAGAGATTTTTGGGGTTTGCGAATTTCTACCGCAGATTCATCCGGGGATTACAGCCGTGTGGCCGCTCATTAACTGCCTTGACTTCCAGCATCAGGACCTTCAAGTGGAATCCGGAGGCGGATCGAGCGTTTCTGGATTTGAAGAGGCGATTCACCAACGCACCGATTCTCTCTCAACCGGACACGGCCCGTCAGTTCGTCGTTGAAGTGGACGCGTCTGATGTGGGAGTTGGCGCCATCCTGTCGCAGCGATGCTCCACGGACAGTAAACTCCATCCCTGCGCTCTACTACTCTCGCCGCCTTTCGCCTGCGGAGAGGAATTACGATGTGGGTAACCGGGAGCTTCTCGCGGTGAAACTTGCCTTGGAGGAGTGGCGCCACTGGTTGGAGGGGCGGAGCAACCGTTTATTGTCTGGACTGACCACAAGAATCTTGCTTACGTGCAATCGGCTAAACGCCTCAACTCCCGTCAGGCCAGGTGGGCGTTGTTTTTCGGACGATTCAAGTTTGCCCTGACGTTTCGACCTGGATCTAAGAACGGCAAGGCGGACGCCTTGTCCCGGATGTTCTCCAAGACGGAGGAGAGTGGGTCCAAGACCGAGACTATTCTCTCCCCGGCACTGCGTCGTGGGAGCAGTGATGTGGAAGATTGAGGAGGAGGTGCTGGCGGCCCTTCGGACTCAGCCCGGTCCCGATAACGGTCCACCCGGTCGGTTGTTTGTGCCTGAGTCGGTTCGTCCTGCTGTCCTCAAATGGTCCCACGCCAGCAAGATGGCTTGTCACCCCGGCGTGGCTCGGACGATGGCGTTTCTTCGCAGACGTTTTTGGTGGCCTGCCATGGCCGAGGATACTCGGGGTTTTGTTGCTGCCTGTCCAGTGTGTGCGCAGAATAAGAGTACCAATCGGCCCAGCTCTGGACTACTTCATCCCCTTCCTATTCCCCGGCGTCCATGGTCGCATCTGGCCCTGGACTTCGTCACGGGGTTGCCCGCTTCTGAGGGGAACACGGTCGTTCTGACTATCGTGGACAGATTCAGCAAGTTCGCCCACTTTGTGCCTATTGCCAAGCTTCCTCTGCCTCGGAGACGTCCGAGATCCTGGTTAGGGAGGTTTTCAGGATCCACGGGTTGCCCAGTGATATCGTTTCCGACCGTGGCCCTCAGTTTACCTCTGCTGTCTGGAAGTCCTTCTGTTTGGCCATTGGAGCTACAGTCAGTCTCACATCTGGTTTTCACCCCCAATCCAATGGTCAGGCGGAGAGAGCCAACCAGAAGATGGAATCCACGCTACGCTGTCTGGTCTCTTCCAACCCCACCTCCTGGGCCTCTCAGTTGCCTTGGGTTGAGTATGCCCACAATACTCTCCCTACATCGGCCACTGGGATGTCTCCCTTCCAGTGCCTGTATGGCTACCAACCTCCCCTGTTCCCTTCTCAGGAGAAGGAGCTCTCAGTGCCTTCTGTTCAGGCCCATATTCGGCGTTGCCACCGGACCTGGCATCGGGCCAGAAAGGCACTCCTTAGAGGTTCGGACCGGTATCAGCTCCAGGCGAATCGTCGCCGGATCCCCGCTCCCACCTATACCATCGGAGATAGGGGTTTGGTTGGCCACACGGGATCTTCCGTTACGGACTGGAGTCTAGGAAGTTGTTACCGAAGTTTATTGGTCCGTTTGTGGTGGAGAAGGTGATCAATCCAGTGGCCGTGCGACTCAAACTACCGAGGACGCTCAGAGTCCATCCCACTTTTCATGTCTCCTGCCTCAAGCCTGTCTTCCTCAGTCCTCTGTTGCCTCCTCCGCCTCCTCCTCCTCCTCCTCGGATGATCGGAGGTGGTCCTGCCTACACGGTGCGTCGCATTATGGATGCCAGACGGCGGGGCCGGGGTTTCCAGTATCTCGTGGACTGGGAGGGGTATGGTCCGGAGGAGAGGAGTTGGATTCCGCGGCGACAGGTCCTAGATGCGGATCTCATCAGGGACTTTTACCGCCTCCATCCTGGCGCTCCGGGAGTCCGCCCGGTGGCGTTGGTCGGAGGGGGGTACTGTAACGATCCCGGCGGTCTGAGTCGGGTCCTGTCTGGTGACGAGTGTTTCTGGTCGTAGCTCCTGTTTCCCGAGGGTTCGGGAACGCTCCGGGGAGCTCTTGTTTCGCACCTGCTTCCCATCAGCAATCGGCACACCTGGGCCTAATCATCACCCTTCTTAGGGTCTGGCCCAACATCCAGTTCCTGCCGGATCGTTAGCCATGAACAGTATGTTTTGCCGGCGTATTAGCCTCAGTACTAGAGTTAGTGTTTGTTGTTTTGTTGCACCCTGTTGACCTGCCTGGTACTTACCTCCGTTTTTGTTCTCCCCACAGTCACTCGCCCGGAACCTCTACCCAACCTCTGCCTGATGGTCGGCGGCTGCCGAGCCATCATCGGATCAACCACTGGACCCTCTACAACTCCTCCACGCCGCCGCTCTGTTCCCTGGATTATTCCCCTTCACCCTTGGTTCAGTAAATAAACACTCACCTTTTGACACCACTTACCTTGTCCTGGTCTGCTTCTGGGTTCTGGCTTAGTAAACCGTGACATTTCCCTAACTCTTATTAATATGGTTTTGATCCCCACATGGGTCACACATTCTGAAAATGTGTCTATCTGTAAATTGATAGTGATAAAACTAAAATCCCCAAACTATCACATTTGCCCTGTTTGTTAATAATGTTTGACAATACATTTAGGGATACAGTACAAGCTGTATTCTTTTGAAATATATCCAGCAGATGGTGCTATTACTCAAGTGAGCTCTCTCCATTATTGTATACATTTTACCCTAAGAGATATTTTGGTCAGGGCCTCAGTGCCCAAAGTATTGGTTTGTTCTGGGTCTTGGCTAGTCTTTGTGGTCTCAACTCATGATGTGGTCAAGATACATAGCATCACTAGCCCCGTTTATACTTGGTGCTCACGTGATTGTCGTCACCCGATCAAGATGATCCAATCACAATTTGACACGTCTACACTTGTCATTAGAATGTGTCATTTATCCGTCCACTTTGTCTGCATTGTGACCAGATTTTGTGATCCCTCTCTGTATGCAAGTTATTTGACAGATATTGTTTAAATAATATGAATGTATTCATTTTAAGACACTGGTGCCACCTGTTAACTTTAGAGGGTGGGATAATGATGATTTAAATGTTTTTACAGTCCAGATCCGTCTACACTTGTGAGATATTCAGACACAAGGTGTGCTCTGCTATCTCCGCAGGTCACTATGTTTTTAGATAATCTACACCTGTCTACAAATGTGGGCACAATCAGGATGTGGACTAAATCTGGACAAAGGATGCATGTTGGCACTAGGTATAAACGGGGCTACTGAGTACCATCTTTTGCCCTGGCACCTTCTTTAAATGTGAAGGCCGTATTTGCATGCTAATGTTTAGGGAGATTTCTTATTTTGAGGATGCTTTAAGAGGGTTGGTCTGGGTCTTGTTTTTCCACATTTCAACATATATTGTCATAGTCTCAATACACTAAATCTAGCTCTGGTTGTCAAGAAGTTGGGTCTTGGTCTGGAATGGTTCTGAAGAGGTTGGGTCTGGGTCTCAAGTTCTCCGGTCTTCACTTCATATCTGTTCCAAACATATTAATAAACATGCCTTTGATTAGTCAAAGATTTGTTTCCTTTAATTAAGAGGGACCAAAAGATGCAGTAACAGATCATATATAAGAATTACACTTCTCAGATTAGCATTATACAAATATATGTTTAGTGTTGTAATTTTTTGAAAATTATCACCATCTGAATTCACACGTGTCTCGATTTCTGCTGTCTCTCAAAACTATGTACAAGAATACAATGTTTATCTGATATTTACAGAGTACTGTATAAAACAATATTTTACACACACACACTCCAGCTGCATTTTTTTTTGCATTCAACCCAAAAAATGAAAACATTAATCGACCATTCATATACAATCCTTATATACTTAGTTAACATACCTAAGACACGCTGTCATAGTGAGAAGAAACTTAATTAAAAAGTTAAGAGAAACAGAAATGGCGTGGTAGACGGCACTCCAAAATGTGATCACCAATGTCAAAGGAACTAACTTGAAAAAGCTTGAAATATAAAAATATTTCATAATCAATAATTGTGGTAGAAAAGGGAACAGTGCAGTATTGAGGCTCTTACAAAAAGGTGACATAGTCCATTGACTGCAGAGGGTCAAATAATTGATAATCGTCACTGCAATGAAATGGGCCTTGCTTTGGGCTGCTGAACTTGCAATGCCAGGGGTACATTGGAAGTAGTATCTAAAATGCAGAGAATATAGCCAGCTATCTCTCGTTGCTTGAGAAAATTAATACGTAAAAAAGCACATTATATTGTAAAGAATACATGTGAACAATATCACATCATGCACACAGAAACCACACACTCTCCTCTCACCTAATGATAGGCCTATGCACTAAATGTATCCAGCCTCATCATCAAGTCTGGATAAGTGTAGTCTAACAGACTGCATTGCATAACGAAAAAAGGATGACTGGTAGCTAATTATTTTCAATCTTTTCAGAAACACTGAAATATGCAGACATTCCAAGTGGGACTGTGTAGTAGGCCGACCGTAGACAGACCTGTTTGTCTTTGATTGTACTGTAATGTGATGTGTTTTGTCTTATAAGGACTATTGATGGATCAAATGAGATCCTAATAAAAGTAGCCTATGGCAGTGCTAAACATGGTACTAAAAACAGGACGTTTAACAATACTGACAGAGAACTAGTTGCATCGGTATCAGACCAGACCGGCTCTTTGAGTCTAGATAAAACTAATCTGGTCTTGCTTCGCTCAGCACTGCAGCTTGCGGATGCTGCGCGAGATCCTCTTGAACTCACGCTGGCCCCGCTGCCAGCGCTTGAGCGAGGTGATGACCAGGTGGCCATCCATCTTCTGGCCCATGACCAGGTAGGAGGCGTTGATGTCGTTCATCTCGTCGCACACGCACTGCAGGCCATCCTTGAGCCAGAGCACCGTCTTGCGCAGGTCGCGCTCCGTCACGCCGCTCAGCTTGTAGATGGTCTTGCTCTTGGTCTCAGGCACGATCTTGGTGTCGCCGTTCATGTAGGAGATCTCCTTTACCTTGATCTTCAGGGCTGCGCAAAGGAGGCAGGGGCGAAAGGAAGAGGTGGATGTTACGTTTTGATTTGTTGGACTTGAAACTGCGTGCTAATAGGCCTACAGTAGGTAGCCGACTTGTTTATATATATAAAGCAAGACAAGACTGTATCTACATAGAATTCAGGAGTAGGACTTACCAAAGTCGTTTTTGCACAGGTTGTCAACTATTTCATTGTCGTTTTCTTCCTTTTCCTTGCAGGCTTCACACACTCTGGGCACTACAGGAGAAACGAGAGCAGATTTGTTATACTCCCACTGTAAATTCAACAGGTGTACTATAACATAATACAGCATATTACAGTTTAAAGCTTTAGTGAAACTATTCAATGCATTCTTTCTCCCAATCCACTGTTGAGAGTGATCTCAGGATTAACCGGTGGAGATGGGAAAAGCATGCTGTTTACACATCCCATTATTAAGGGAACAACCCAGTAAACACAGGTCCTGCCCAAAGGAGGAGATTCCACAAGACTCCCCACTATTAACCTGATTTTCACTCTTATGAAAATCCAGGAGGGAATGGTGCACCAGGAACATGGCTATTACTTTTTATTAAATTACTCCATTACATTACCCCATTAGATCTACTACATAAAATGTATCATAGGCTGTTTGAAGTAGTGTCATGTTATTGTAGGCTAAGACATATTTTGCCTTGACTTTATTTTATCAGTAGGCTATATGCTATGAAATTCTTACTCAAAATGTTTAACTTTTTGTTATGTTGCCATAAAGCCCTGTATTTTCTTTTCATAACTGGAAGTTAAACTGGTGTTACAAAAAATTATAATCGATTTGAGGTTTATTCTGTGAATAATTGAAGTGTTGTCTAGCCGAATTATGCCAATACCTTACCTTCTTTGGTGACTGGCATGAAATGATCGATGCCCGCTGAAGGAATACACAGGTCATTGTCGGGCGGGAAGCGCTCGCAGTCAAGCATATCTGGCCACGGGAACCCGAACGCGGACATCACCGGTGCGCAACCGTGTTTGACGCTCTCGCACAACGACCTGCACGGCTGGATGGGCTCGTCCAAATCGTCAAGACACACCGGTGCAAAGAGAGAGCAAAGAAACTTTCTCGTGTCGGGGTGACACTGCTTCTGGACCAGTGGAATCCACGAAGAGGCTTGCTGCAAAACCTCGTTCATGGTCTCGTGCCCGAGAAGATTCGGGAGGCGCATCTCGGTGTATTCGATGTCATGGCACAGGAGAAGATTGGCCGGGATGGGTTTGCAGTTATTCTTTTTGTAGAATAACTCGGGCTGACCGAAATTGTATAATCCGTGGATGGCCATGCACGCAGGTAATGTTATCGCCCATATTAAGGACAGAATGTAGTAATTCATAGTTGTTGCCTAAATAGAAAAAAAATATATAAGATAAATGTTAAAAAATCGAAACGTCGAGCTTCGATGCCTTCATCCAGGTGTTCTTCAGCATCCGTAGCCTACATGAGTAGAGGACCACTGACAATGTTCTGAATATGTAGTAGCCTAACATGGGGCTTTCTTGTGGGCATGTTTGGGAGGAGTCAGGGGCGCGAAGTAATCTCATCCATTGGTCCAATTTCACTCCTCGGTATTAGGTAAACATTCGAGTGGCAGAGTTACATTAGCAATTATTTTGAGTCTGGTTGGAATTAAAGTCAATTAATACTATTGAATATAAACAATTAAACAATAGAGCTCACCAGAGAAAGATGTGTGAAGGTGTGCACTGGGTTATTTTCTAATGTATTACGTTATTCATTTCATATTGTAGAAAAAAACATATGTATATATGGTAAGTTATTTCACTACCAAGCATACCTCTTTGCAATTGAAGCCAGCAGAATGTTAGAAATACCTCACATGCTACAAAACTATCAGTCTTGCACTTTTTTTTTTTACTACATAGAGCGACACTCTAAAAAGTAGGGGTCCAACAAGGGTTCTTCTAAAAGTTCATGGAAGAACCTTAGGGTTCTTGGCACTGATAAATGCCCCCAAAAGGTTCTTCCAAGAACCGCAAAGGAGGTGGGGTTCATCCAGGAACATCCTTAGTTGGTGAGGGTTCTTGCAGGAACCTAACTGCCCAACTGAAACATTTGGATTTTAATTTGAGATGACAGCAGGTGCAGACACTTAACTGAAAAATGGAAAGATCTCCTCAATGTAAGGTTTCTCCCTTGTATGATCTAAATGTATATTGTTTTATGATGATACCATCTATCTTTTCATATTTGTACAAATGGCAGTGTTGTTTGACACTTTCTCCCTTTTAAAATTATTTCTAAAACAGAAAATGGACAATTCAATGGATATCAATCAACAAAGAGGTAAGAATATGTTAAAGGCTATAGCTGCATTGGGTGCAGATGACTGAACTACTCAGTTTTGTGTATGTCTGAGTCTGCAGGTATACTGACCAGGAGGCACCCAAAGGTATGTACAATTGGTATTGGTATGTTGTGCAGATCACATGTATCATCTACAGTTCATTTAGGTTTCTCTAAAACCTTATAGGACTCAGTCACAGCAGCCTCCCTTACCTCTCCAATGACAATCCCAGAGGCCTCTACATCATGGACAAGGTATTTGTATAAAAACCATTATCAAAAGTGAACAGTTTTTTTCCATTCACATTTACCACAAAAACCAAGGTATGAATACTGCCATGTGCACGTTTAAAAAATAAAATAAAAAAGTAATTATTTTTTGCCTCTAAAATCATAATAAACACTGACAACTGAAATATTGTGTTATTGTTGTTATTGTTAAGCATATTATTGTTAATAATATGGGAGGGGGGAGTTCAAAAATGTACCCAAAAGGGTTATTCAAAAGGTTATTCGAGGATCCATTAAAAGGGGTTATTTGAAGAACCATTTTAAAGGGTTCTTCAAAGAATTTAGAGGTTCCCCCACAGTTTAAATTTGAAGAACCCCTAAAGGATACTCCAGGAACCTTTTCATTTGAGAGTTTATATCACTTAATTTTGGCTTTCCACTCATGCTTTTTGTGTCAGCTGCCCAAAACAATAGTAATACATTAACTAATTAAAACCTATAAGCTACATCTTGTCTTTAGGGAGTAAGTTTGGAGTTAGGAGAGCTATGTTGAAAGTGCCACTCGACTCTATTCATCCATGCATTAATTTATCATCATTACCAGGGGTTAAACCTTCTGGCTCATTCCTCAGGTTTATACACCACATGGTGAAATATAGTCCAGTGTGAGAACCAGAGCTTGGTGCATAGGACCCAGGGGTGAAACTCTATCTCCCCCCCTCGGCTGCAGCCCTAGCCTGGCTCCCATCCCACTCAACACCCCCTGGGCTGGAGTCTGGTCTGCAGACAGCCGAATGGTTCTTCTCAGCCTTGACATCCTGCCCTATTTTCTCCTTTGGGGGAAAAAGAGAAAGAAAGGATGGTGAGAGCTTTATCTTAAAGGTTGATGTTGTTCATTCGCAGGAGTCTTTGCTCCGACAAGTATAACTAGATCAATGGGTAAAAGGGAGAGCTGGAGTTGACATGGTCAGCAACCTAAGTGATGGCCTCCATTTCCTTACTAGAAAGCCAGTACTCTGAGAAGAATGTTGATTTTCAGCCACACAATAAGAACATAAGGGAGCATGTACATTGCATTGTTCTAGTGAATTTTACATTTGATAAAAGCAACAAAAAATGTGTTATTGCGTGTTAAAGATGCATTCTCGAACGTTGTATAATTTCAGCCAGTAGTTTTGAAAATGATGCTGACGAGCAAAAACGGGTCCCCGTTTTTTGTGTACCACGTCATCCAATTGTGTACTACGTCATCCATTTCGTGTGATACGTTATGGATTTTGCAATTCGTATGAGTTAGTCTCCCGAGTGGCCACTAGAGATCCTGGTTCGAATCCAGGCTCTGCTGTAGCCGGCCGCAACCGGGAGACCAATGGGGCGGCGCACAATTGGTCCAGGGTAGGGGAGGGAATGGCCGGCAGGGAGGTAGCTCAGTTGGTAGAGCATGGCGTTTGCAACGCCAGGGTTGTGGGTTCGATTCCCACGGGGGGCCGGTATGAAAATAAAAAAGAATAATGTATGCACTAACTGTAAGTCGCTCTGGATAAGAGCGTCTGCTAAATGACGTAAAATGTAAAAATTTATGATATCATACGAATTTTGCAATTCGGGTGGTATGTTAAAGATGCACTCAGGGATCTTAAGCACAAGAAATTGTAACATATTGCACAAATTGGATTTGTAACTTCCCTTCTATGTCCCACATAAAGATGTTATTGCCTTGTAGTTGACATGTTATGTAACGATCCCGGCTGTCTGAGTCGGGTCCTGGTCGTAATCTCCAGTTTCCCGAGGGTTCGGGAACGCTCCGGGAGCGCTCTGGTTTCCGCACCTGCTTCCCATTAGCAATCTGCACACCTGGGCCTAATCAGCACCTTTCTTAGGCTCTGGCCCAACATCCAGTTCCTGCCGGATCGTTAGCCATGAACAGTAGGTGTATCTGTATCAGTGTTGAGTTCTAGCGTGAGTTTTTGTTGTTTTGTACTTTGTCGAGTTTTTGTGTCCTTACCTCCGTTTTTGTTCCACCTGCAGTCACACGTCCGGAACCTTCACCCCACCTCTGCCTGATGGTCGGCGGCTGCCGAAGCCATCACTGGACCAAGTACTGCACCCCCAACTACTCACCCACGCCGCCCGCTCTGTCCCTGGATTATTCTGCACCTTTTTGTTATCTGAATAAACCCTCACTTTCGTTTCTACTCTCCTTGTCCTGGTCTGCTTCTGGGTTCTGGCTGAGGGAACTGTGACAGAACGATCCGGCCAATTATGAACCCAGCGGACCTGGACTCAGTTCGCCATGCCATTGCCCAGCAGGAGAAGATGTTGGGCCATCATAGTACGGTACTACAGGAGATCGCGTTGTCAGTTCGGAACCTTTCTACCGGCCTGATGGAGGTCCAGAACCAACGCCAGTGTCCGGTGGAGGACCCACTACCGGTTTCACCCATCTCGCCTGCCGCTTCTGAAGTTGTGTCCCTCCGTGAGCCCAAGGTTCCGCGCCGGATAAATATGAGGGGGAGCTGGGAGGATGCCGTTCCTTCCTTATGCAGTGTGGATTAGTGTTCGATCTACAGCCCTACTCTTATGCCACAGACAAGGCTAGGATAGCCTTTGTGATTGAGTTGCTGCGTGGTCGAACGCGCTGGAGTGGGCTTCAGCCGTTTGGGAACGACAGGATCCCTGCATGGCTTCATACCAGGGGTTCACGGCCGAGATGAGGAAGCTCTTCGACCATTCCCGTCCGAGGGAGGGACGCAGCTAGGCGCCTGTTTTCTCTTCACCAAGGAACTCGCAGCGTGCGATTTCGTGATCGAGTTCAGGGCGTTGGCTGTGGAGAGTGGGTGGAACGAGGGGAGTCTTTGCAAGCGGCTTTTTACCAGGGTCTGTCGGAGCAGCTCAAGGATGAGTTGATCTCCTATCCGGAGCCTAGTGACCTGGACAGCTTGGTAGCCTTGTCTATTCGGGTGGATAATCGAGTCCGAGAGCGAAGGAGGAGAAGCAATGGGGTTCCTTCCAATCGATCAGCTTCTCAGTTCCCAGTCGGGTCGGGTGGTGGACCAGAACACGTCGATCATTCTCCACCACGAAGGATTAGTGGAGAGGACCTCTCTCCCGATTCTGAACCCATGCAAGTGGGGGCGGCACGGGTTAACCAAGGAGGAGCGTCAACAGAGACGTAGGGACCAACTGCTGCCTCTACTGTGGTCGCTCGGGACATTACATCTCCACTTGCTCCCTGCGGTCGTCCAACTGCCCGGCTCGCTAAAGTTGGGAGGACTTTTAGCGAGCCAGTTTCAACCTCTCAGTACCTCTGTCAGACCCCGCTTCCCGGCTACCCTTGTGAACAGGAATCAGAGCTTAGCGCTTAACGCTTTATCGATTCAGGTGCCGATGGAAGCTTTCTTGATGCGATTGGTGGAACAGCTGGGGCTTTCCAAGGAGCAATTGCCGGAAGCCATTGAAGCGACCACTCTGAACGGCAGTAGTCTGGCACGTATCACGATGAGGACTGAACCGGTTAAGATGCGGTTGTCAGGGAATCATTCTGAGATGATTTCATTTTTCATTCTGCCGTCTTCCCATGTTCCTCTGGTCCTTGGATACCCCTGGCTGAAGGAACACAATCCCACGTTCGATTGGGTGACGGGCAAGGTAACGAGTTGGAGCCTGGATTGTCATGCTAACTGTCTCAAGACTGCCTGCCCCCATTCGGTTCCCAGTCAGGTGATTGAGGCTAAACCTCCAGATTTGTCCCTGGTTCCCGAGACATATCACGATTTGGGGGAGGTTTTCAGTAAGCAGAAGGCTCTGTCACTCCCTCCCCACCGACCATATGATTGTGCCATCAACCTGGTCCCTGGAGCTGTCTACCCCAAGGGAAGGTTATACAGTATCTCCCGACCTGAACGTGAGGCGTTGGAGACCTACATCAAGGAGTCCCTAGCTGCTGGTCTCGTTCGGTCTGTCATCACCCCTGGGGGCAGGATTCTTCTTTGTGGGTAAGAAGGATGGTTCTCTTCGACCATGTATTGACTATCGGGGGTTGAATGACATCACGGTCAAGAACAAGTATCCCCTGCCCTTGATGAGTTCTGCCTTCGACTCCTTACAGGGTGCTACGGTGTTCACCAAGTTGACCTACGCAATGCGTATCACCTGGTCCGGATCAGAGAGGGGGACGAGTGGTTGCGGGTTTCAATACGCCGATGGGGCACTGGTATCAGGTGATGCCGTTTGGACTGACCAATGCTCCAGCGGTATTCCAGAGTATGGTGAACGACGTCCTGAGAGATATGATCGGTCTCTTCGTGTTTGTTTACCTGGATGACATTCTGATCTTCTCGAAGGAACCTTCCGACCACGTCCAGCATGTCCGGCAGGTTCTGCAGCGATTATTGGAGAATCGCCTGTTCGTGAAGGCCGAGAAGTGCGAGTTTCACGCCCACACGACATCCTTTCTCGGGTACATCATCTCCAGGGGTGAGATTAGGATGGACCAGGAGAAGGTTAGAGCGGTTCTGGAATGGGCCCAGCCCGGTACGAGATTGCAGCTCCAGAGATTTTTGGGGTTTGCGAATTTCTACCGCAGATTCATCCGGGATTACAGCCGTGTGGCCGCTCCATTAACTGCCTTGACTCCAGCATCAGGACCTTCAAGTGGAATCCGGAGGCGGATCGAGCGTTTCTGGATTTGAAGAGGCGATTCACCAACGCACCGATTCTCTCTCAACCGGACACGGCCCGTCAGTTCGTCGTTGAAGTGGGACGCGTCTGATGTGGGAGTTGGCGCCATCCTGTCGCAGCGATGCTCCACGGACAGTAAACTCCATCCCTGCGCCTACTACCCGTCGCCTTTCGCCTGCGGAGAGGAATTACGATGTGGGTAACCGGGGAGCTTCTCGCGGTGAAACTTGCCTTGGAGGAGTGGCGCCACTGGTTGGAGGGGCGGAGCAACCGTTTATTGTCTGGACTGACCACAAGAATCTTGCTTACGTGCAATCGGCTAAACGTCTCAACTCCCGTCAGGCCAGGTGGGCGTTGTTTTTCAGACGATTCAAGTTTGTCCTGGCGTTCGACCTGGATCTAAGAACGGCAAGGCGGACGCCTTGTCCCGGATGTTCTCCAAGACGGAGGAGAGTGGGTCCAAGACCGAGACAATTCTCCCCCGGAACTGCGTCGTGGGAGCAGTTATGTGGAGGATTGAGGAGGAGGTGCTGGCCCCTTCGGACTCAGCCCGGACCCGGTAACGGTCCACCCGGTCGGTTGTTTGTGCCTGAGTCGGTTCGTCCTGCTGTTCTCAAATGGTCCCACGCCAGTAAGATGGCTTGTCACCCTGGCGTGGCTCGGACAATGGCGTTTCTTCGCAGACGTTTTTGGTGGCCTGCCATGGCCGAGGATACTCGGGGGTTTTGTTGCTGCCTGTCCAGTGTGTGCGCAGAATAAGAGTGCCAATCGGCCCAGCTCTGGACTACTTCACCCCCTTCCTATTCCCGGCGTCCATGGTCGCATCTGGCCCTGGACTTCGTCACGGGGTTGCCCGCTTCTGAGGGGGAACACGGTCGTTCTGACTATCGTGGACAGGTTCAGCAAGTTCGCCCACTTTGTGCCTATTGCCAAGCTTCCCTCTGCCTCGGAGACGTCCGAGATCCTGGTTAGGGAGGTTTTCAGGGTCCACGGTTTGCCCAGTGAATCGTTTCCGACCGTGGCCCTCAGTTTACCTCTGCTGTCTGGAAGTCCTTCTGTTCGGCCATTGGAGCTACTGTCAGTCTCACATCTGGTTTTCATCCCCCAATCCAATGGTCAGGCGGAGAGAGCCAACCAGAAGATGGAATCCACGCTACGCTGTCTGGTCTCTTCCAACCCCACCTCCTGGGCCTCTCAGTTGCCTTGGGTTGAGTATGCCCACAATACTCTCCTACATCTGCCACTGGGATGTCTCCCTTCCAGTGCCTGTATGGCTACCAACCTCCCCTGTTCCCTTCTCAGGAGAAGGAGCTCTCAGTGCCTTCTGTTCAGGCCCATATTCGGCGTTGCCACCCGGACCTGGCATCGGGCCAGAAAGGCACTCCTTAGAGGTTCGGACCGGTATCAGCTCCAGGCGAATCGTCGCCGGATCGCTCCCACCTATACCATCGGAGATAGGGTTTGGTTGGCCACAGATCTTCCGTTACGGACTGAGTCTAGAAGTTGTTACCGAAGTTTATTGGTCCGTTTGTGGTGAGAAGGTGATCAATCCAGTGGCAGTGCGACTCAAACTACCGAGGACGCTCAGAGTCCATCCCACCTTTCATGTCTCCTGCCTCAAGCCTGTCTTCCTCAGTCCTCTGTTGCCTCCTCCGCCTCCTCCTCCTCCTCCTCGGATGATCGGAGGTGGTCCTGCCTACTACGGTGCGTCGCATTATGGATTCCAGACGGCGGGGCCGGGGTTTCCAGTATCTCGTGGACTGGGAGGGTATGGTCCTGAAGAGAAGAGTTGGATTCCGCGGCGACAGGTCTAGATGCGGATCTCATCAGGGACTTTTACCGCCTCCATCCTGGCGCTCCGGAGTCCGCCCGGTGGCGTTCGTCGGAGGGGTACTGTAACGATCCCGGCTGTCTGAGTCGGGTCCTGGTCTAATCTCAGTTTCCGGGTTCGGGGAACGCTCCGAGAGGCGCTCTGGTTTCCGCACCTGCTTCCCATTAGCAATCTGCACACCTGGGCCTAATCAGCACCTTTCTTAGGCTCTGGCCCAACATCCAGTTCCTGCCGGATCGGGTTAGCCATGAACAGTAGGTGTATCTGTGTATCAGTGTTGAGTTCTAGCGTGAGTTTTTGTTGTTTTGTACTTTGTCGAGTTTTTGTGTCCTTACCTCCGTTTTTGTTCCACCTGCAGTCACACGTCCGGAACCTTCACCCCACCTCTGCCTGATGGTCGGCGGCTGCCGAGCCATCACTGGACCAAGTACTGCACCCCCAACTACTCACCCACGCTGCCCGCTCTGTCCCTGGATTATTCTGCACCTTTTTGTTATCTGAATAAACCCTCACTTTCGTTCTACTCTCCTTGTCCTGGTCTGCTTCTGGGTTCTGGCTGAGGGAACTGT